>NC_039497.1:4688464-4831690 GCF_003590095.1 Trichoplusia ni
TGAAAACCTAACTTTCCAAAGTCGGAGCATGTTATGAATATCCATTAAGATGATACTTTCGCGACAAATCAATCTGCATTATCACGTATCGGTAATGATGACGTGGTGGGTGACACTGCGGGGTCTGCGGGTCACCTCGCCGGTGCCACACACCCCTCGCACCGGTTTGTTGCATCAGACAGAACCGACGAGACGCGATCACATCACACATCCGTCTTCGATAAGTTTATCCACGTGCCACTCTCACGCTCTCACAAGGACAATTGAGATTATTTATCAATTTTATGAGGACAGTATTGGTATGTTTGCATCATTACTATAGTATTGTGTATCTATTATTGGAAGATGTACACAAATGGAAAATTCGTTTCGTATACGCAGAAGTTACATAAGTAATAAAATATCCAAAATTATAATGATAACAGTCAACGCTACATTACTGAAAATATCTACCACATATTTTTTAGCAAAGGCCGAAAATTACATTGTCTACTTTTTTGTACCCATTCCATTGAGATTATTGTAATTTTCAGGACTGGAGGTCGATTTCCTTTGCCAAATCATAATATATCTCTCTCCAGAAGTATCCGTATTCCTCTTAAAATCTTTCGTGTAGATTTCGCTTCCGGGAGACGTCCCTCTAAAAGATTAGGTCCATTTTTTGAGCAGTTTAATACCCCTGGGAGCGTACCGGGTTGAGCAGGTTAATACGAATGGCGGCCATCCTCGACCGCTCCCACTGCACCGGCTACGTCACGTCCGTCTGATAAAGAATAATCTCCCGTCCACGTGCCAATTTATCTTCACGCTATTTTTAGCCCGTGTGGGGGGCAGAAGTGAATTGCTCTGCTCTATTGGATGCAAGGGTGATTATACTGTGTTACTGCAATGTACAATATCCGTCCAAACTCTCTATATGATATAGGTAGAATGTATTTGTTAGAGGGCTCTTTTACTATTTAAATTCTCTGATAAGGAGACAAAAAGTTCCGAATAGTGCAAGTAACTTCGTACGACATTAATGTCTTTAAATAGCGGAATGTATGCCATATGATCGCACAGCTGATTCGGTGACTTGACAACTACCCTTTAGTTGTACGTTAGGGGTGTGGGTGTCCTACATGTTTATAAATACTGGTCTATTCCCGTCGTCTCCAGCTGAGCCCCACGGTGCGGCGGCGGCCAGCCAGCAGGCTGCCGGTATCCGGCGTATGTTGTGCTGAATGCCGAACCCGCGTATCCGCTATTTATTTGCTGTTGTCGAGCTTGTGTTTACCAAATATGCCTACACGCGTCCGTTGGGAAACATTCTCACGAGCGACTGCTCTGTGACGTCAACCGTACACCTTGTTACTAGCTGGACTGAGTGGACAGAGAAATAGGTACACGTAGCCTTAGAAGAAGAAAAAATATCGACTAAGATACTTTCACGGTAGTTTTTTTTGTACCCTGTGTAGAGAATAGAGTTCCGCATGTAATCCTGTTAGGTAAGAGGTGGTGTTAGAGTCTCCGGCCAATCTTATTGACGTAAAAACGTTTACCAAGTAATAATTTGTTTTGGATTAATAAATGCAGATTTTTAACTCTTAATGTGTCTCAGGGTTGAAGCCTCCTACGCCCACAAAAGTTAACAAACAAGGTGAATTTCAGATCGCCTTTCGATGTCTTTAAGAGAATTTGATTATATCAGCAATACATGCAAAACAAAAATGTTCGCAACAAATATCTCCGAGTTGAACTTTAAAAATAATCTTATATATTATGCAAATGTGGTACAACAATATTAACCCAGGTCCCTACTGCAGTGATATTAAAAACAAAACATTACGTAAGCCAGTACTTTTGAGACTAAAAATAAACTCGAAAATATTAGCCAATGTACAGTATATTGTGCTATTGAACCCCTTGCTCCCGTATTACCAAAATGACGTAATTTTACAATTTATTTTCAATACATTTGTAGCCTTACCCAAATCAAATAAAGTGCAAAATCCTGTAAAGGAAATTAAGCACTAAAATATTTTTAGTCAAATGAATTTCAACTTTCTACAATCGCTTTAAGTTTTAAATTAAGTTACGTGTTTAGATAAAAGTGTGAAACGGCTTCAAAAAACAAGTTTGTCAATAATAATATACGGTTTTAATGTGAAAAACATTGGTTTTTATCTTAATCTAGTAAATAAACATATCGATGATTTTATTGTTTTACTTAATTTGCATTGCAGATGATGTTATTGTGTTATTTAAATGATACGGAACTAAGATGAGTTTGTCTTGTACCTATTGAAAGTAGTTGTTACACGTGTCGGTAACTACAAAAGGTAAGTACTCTTACATTCATTTACATTAAGTTCTGTTTCATCCTAGATGGTAGACTATCTATAACTAATCCCTACTAATATTATAAATGCGAAAGTAACTCTGTCTGTCTGTTACGCTTTCACGTCTAAACCGCTGAACTGATTTTAATGAAATTTGGTACCGAGATAGAGATGACCTTAAGAAAGAACATAGGATAGTTTTTATCCCGGACTTTTGAAGAGTTCTCTTGGAAACGCGATATAACCGACATCGACGCGGGCGAAAAGCTAGTTTTGAATAAAATCCAGATTTTCTAACCTAACGGCCAATAAACAGTAGAGGAATTAACGTTTTAAAGTATCTTAAATTAACTATATACAAAAGCCTTAACATTATTTCATCAGAATGGGTTCAGTAGTTTACAATAGGTATCAAGCATAAATTAACATTAAAACAAGTGTTCGAACGACAACAAAACCGTTTATTATTAGTTGTTTTTTACAAAATCCATAATTAATTATTCGGCTATTGATGTCTGTATAGCCACCAGTCTGGGGTGATGCAAGACCCTGGGCGAGTCTGACGCAACGCCAGCCCGACTCCGATCATCGTGGAAAATTTGCTCTACCAGGAAAATATACGGTAATGTATATATTATAAAAATAATAACCACAATTATTATAAAGTGTAGGTTTGTTCCGTTATTGAATGAAATGAGAGGAAGTTTTGTTTAATGTTAATCACCTTGGTACATGGTCTGTTTGTAATGTCATGTTGCTAACTGCATTTGTCCTTATTTAATTTGCTACTTATCGGTTTGAATGTTTTCTTTTTTATTTCTAGGTCAAACAAGGTTTTCGATTTTCGAGATCCTTCTTATTATTATTCGTTTTTAATGCCATGAGCATTACGGGTAGAGCAACTAGTTTTATGAAACTATTTAGATAAGAATTAAACCATTTTTTTTGTATTTTAAAATATCTTTTCTTTCCTATCTGTGTATTTTACACAATAATTTAATTTCTATGGTAGTTATTACATACTTACGCTTAATTACTATTTATTTATTCAATATTTAATGTACGTACACAGAACATAGTATACTATTTGTATATTTTGTAATATAGTAGTAAGTGGAAATGTTTTTTTTAATGCTGCTCTGTTTCTGCCAAAACGCTGCTCAAGGAAAATCTAGTTTCAGGAAGAGGCAGAGTAAAAAACAATTATAAGATAAATGCGTGACATTATCTTGTTAACAATATAAGCATGATGTATAATAATTGTAAGTTATAACTATCGGAGAGCAAACAGAAGCAGATTCGTGTGTCCAGCATGTAGCCTAACTACCTATTGTGTGTTACGTAATCATTCTAAATTACTGCAGCCATTTTGATGTAATTATGTGTCATTAATAGATCATTTGAAGGTAGGTTATCTCGATTATAAGGACTGATCGTTAGCTTAGTCATAGTTAGTGCTAAAATAAGATCTGGGTGTTTTTCTAGTTTTTGCTGATGCGATATTATCTGCATAAGTAATGTTTTTTGTCTTGATGAAAAAGTGACCTACCTCTACTCGGGGTTTTCCAAAAGGAATTTATGTGCTTGCATTAAGTACCTACCTATTTTTATTGATTGTACAAAATATGGAAACCCTATTTCACACATACGTAAGGCAACATTTTCAATTTCTCTTAGAAATACTACAGTTTAATGTAATATTTACCAGTCATTAGTAGGCGTGTCGAGAGCGTAGCTCGGCACGCGAGCGTCCGTCCCGAACCGGCTCGGACCGGTCCCGAGCCGGTTTGATCCAGTTCGTGTGCTATCGCTGTGATAAGCCAAGTTCGTTTCACTCCCGCCAGCCTGATAACTCTGCTTACATTATAAATATGGAAATAGGCTCAAACTTTCATAACTACGTAGACACCGACAGAGCTCGGGGTGAAAACAGAGCTGGGTAGAGAAAGTGGGAAAGAGAAAGAGAAAAAAAAGATATCAAAAGTTTACTTCGTAAGGCAGTGAATCAGATAATTGCTTATAGTCCTGAAAACTATCTCCTTAAAATCAAGGGGAAATATCTAAGCCAATAAGCTTTTCGCTACACTTTACTTACACAAGTAGCATCGCTACAAACGTGCTTGTAACGTTAACAAAGTGAAAAGTCTAAGTCACGCGACATGCCGAACATTCAAGCGCTTTTATCATCACAAAAATTGGAGCACCATTTTACAGAGCACCGTCCAATCGACTCTCTTTACTAACAACACCAGTAATTTTTCACGGGAGAGTCAAAGCAGAAAACTAGTATTAGAATATTCAGACTAACACCAGTTTTTCACTTGAGTGACGTCAGAACAGAAAACTAGTGTGAAAAATATTCAGATGCCTATCTAGGTTATCTTCAGGCCCCCCTATACTTCACACAATGACGGGTCACTATGACACACGACTTGTTTCCAACAGTTGTTGCCGCGCGATGCGAACAATTTGAAAGTTATTAATTACTTCGCACTATTAACGTAACGACGCTTTGTTTGTGGAAGCTTTTAATTTTAATGTGTATTTGCTATAGATACTGTCTCTATGGGTACTTAGATAAGTGTGTCGTTAGATTTGTTGAATAGTACGCGAGTTGTGTAAGAGATGAGATTGTTTGATTACCTGCTCATAAGGAATGGAGAACACTTTCTTTTTGCTTTAAATCTTGGCATTATTATGTCTGTGTTGTTTATAAGTTTTCATGTTCTATTCTTACCGATTTAGAAAGCAATTAATCTGAATCATCACACGTATTGAACTTATCTGAGAGAAGTAAGGATCGAAACTGTCATGAGCTATATACAATTCATTGATTCAATAATGTAGAGTTTTGTATTAGCCGTATAAGCGGCAAAAACAGAGCTCAATTTTCATATGAAGTTTATGTCAAAGAATATCGAAAAAACTCAGGATGGTGCATTAAACATATATTAACACGTAAATTGTACATCAAAGTGAAATCTTCAAGTATTCTATCAAAGCATAAGTGAGCCTCAGGGTTAAGATCGAGCCATCAAGATAGCAGCTCGTTGCCTAGCAACCGGCCTGAACAAAGACCTATTGTTTAGAATTAGCCAACACTGGGAGAGCGCTGGTCGTTGACCTGCGACCGGCGACCTGGCGTGTTCCACTGCTTCCAATACGAGGCTGTACGTGGTCACAGCATCTGTTAACTATTATAGAATATGTTGCAAGGTTTACTTAAAAGAACTTTATTTATAATAAAATGTTGCTACTCGTAGTTATCTCAAATACTATCATTTGGTGTAACATTTCATCAAATTTGGCTCCGCAGTTTTTATTTAAAGTTCGTTGCATGTTTTTTTTGTTAGAAAATATTATACGTTTCATAAAATTGATGCAGAATATAAACTATAGTAGTAT
This sequence comes from Trichoplusia ni, assembly GCF_003590095.1. Taxonomy (NCBI): domain Eukaryota; kingdom Metazoa; phylum Arthropoda; class Insecta; order Lepidoptera; family Noctuidae; genus Trichoplusia; species Trichoplusia ni. Next base: position 4,694,191 of record NC_039497.1, read on the forward strand.
GTTCATAATAATTTATAATTCTAAAGGTAAGCTGTAAATAAGTGTACAAAACTATCCATAAGTAAGATTTTTTTTTCCAAATGGAACTAGTTACTTTCTCCCACTTTAAAAGCTAAAAAAAAACTTTTAAGTTCGTGATAAATTCAAACTTTTTCTGAGTTTTAATAGAACTATTGACTTCTCACTGATATCCTAACTTCGAAAATGACGAAAGAAGACTGTTAAATAACGTCTCAATGCTCTTTTTACCTGCATGGAATTTATATATTATTTAAAACCAACAAATAACTTGTTCCTTCCTCTACACTAATCTCCGTACGGAACTGAGACACAAACTACTTCGATACAGACATTATAGGCAATTCAAAAGCTAGCCTATACGTATAGGAAGCTGCAGTTTGCAGTAATATGCTGGTAATGTCCCGACATCGACTTCCTAATCAGCAGCCAGCTAGGAAGTGCAGGCGCGAGCGGAACCACTCGCACACACACACACGCCGCGTGTGTACAGCACACATACGCGACACGAGCAACTGTTAAGAGGAAGACAAGACTAATATTATTATTATCAAAAAGTATTTTAAAGATATCTTTCAAATACTTTTTGATAATAATCAGAGAGATCTACATTCAATACTCAATACTCAATACTCAATTATTTATTGCGTTCCATAATGTACATTAAGGTCTTAAAATCTAGATAGATAGATAGATAGATAGACATTATATCTAAGATATCTTCATTCAAAAATAATTTAAAAATGTCTCAGTAGATTCCGTAGTCGTGATCATTATATGAAATATTGTATTAAAATTTTGGCTAAAAAAGCTTAAAATATACGAACTGTTTCATTCCACAACTATTATAATAATAAAAACTAGGGCAACGAGATCTGATAACTAAACAATACAAAACAGTAATAATTTATTATTGTCATTATGTTATCATCTCTTTTATTTGTGAAATAGATTCACAAACAACGCCATGCTATATTATTATGCGTGTTAATTTTATTTAACGCATAAATATATATAATAGTATAATGAGAGCTTGTCCTTATCGCATGCGCGAGCGCAGCCACTATGTCTGTGCGCGCTAAAACAACTCAAGTAATGAGCAAAAGGTTCACTTGGTTAAAAACTTGAAAATCTCTTGTTTTTTTATATACATTATATACCAAATTAATAGTAAGATAATTTGAATTGTTACTTTTATTTCTGTTTGATCGCGCGATATTTATTTTTTAGGGATACACCCTATGAAAGTACATTCTGAGTATTCGGCTGGTACGAGCATCTTCCGAAAGCCGTAGAAAGTAGGTATTCTATATAATATATATCTATATACTTCCAGTGAAAAGTAACGGGCCTACGATTTACAAGAGTAAAGTACTTGTCTTAAATAGTCGGTTTATTCTTAAAAGCTATTGCAATAAATACGTAATAGCGATAGCTTTTAAGAATAAACCTTATACAAATTGCTATAACCTTTTCAGAAAAGATCATTTAATAAGTATTTTTGATAGCTGTTGAATTAACTTAACAATTTTCGCAGAGTTTACAACTGTCATTAATCATTTTTATTAATATCTGCATAACTTTACTTCAATTATCTTTGTTCATATTTATTTAATTGATACTTCTGTTTGTATTTGCACAGTGGTGTTAGCCAATGATCTAGCTCGCTATTGTCCTTGCGCGCGCGCCGCGGTTAACCGCGCAGCCGCAGTATAGTGTTATATGTAGTCCACAGATAAGACTATCTGTGCCGATGTATTGTTTACTATGCCAGCTAATTATTCGGCTCTGCGGTTTGCTAATGAATATGCTGATGAGGGAGATATTACGACGTTACTCTGTATCGTGTTAATGGAGGTTTAATGGGAAATGTGAAATTTAATATGAGTACTATGTGTATGGACGGGTAGCAAAGGTAATCTTACGCCTGCCGCACCAAAAATAAAATTATCATTAGGTCACGGGGGGTTCCAAAAACATTCGACGGGCCTGTTGGTCTAGTGGTTAGTGACCCTGACTGCTATACCGGAGGTCGTGGGTTCGATTCTTGCCCAGGACAAAATGATGTGTGATGAGTATGATCATTTGTTCTGGTGTCTGGGTGTAATTTATCTATAATATGTATGTATTTAGAAATATATAAGTAAGTTTATCAGTTGTCTGGTTACCATAACACAAGCTCTGCTTAACTTGGGATCAGATAACCGTGTGTGAGCTGTCCCAGGATATATTATTATTATTATTCAAGTCACATGCACTTTTTAGTAGTAAATAATATTTTCTTTAAATTATTATTTACTTACGATTTATTTAAGTAAAAACATTTTCTTGTCGAAATTAAACTACAAAATTACTTCAATAAATTGTTAATGTTTTGTAACTACGCTTAAATAACACTAATCAAAACTCGATGACAAAAGTCAGTAAACTAATGAAAATGCGATGCAACACATTAGATAACATCTATTTGGAAATCGATACTACCACGCCTTAGGCTAACCCAACGCGAAAAGCTATCAGACCAATAATGATACCAATACTAATGTAACTACAAGCCATTATTTATGTTAATACTCCTCTGCCATCCACAAAAATATTGCAAACAATGTTCAATAGTAAGCAAATGAAATAATACAGGGCAGAGGTCGTCAGAGCAAAGGTCACATCTCCACTTAGACCTGAGATTAGCTTCGGTCCTATGATTTATGATCGAGATGGTCCAAATAGCGGATAGGTTGTGACCCCGAGCTAATGGTATCACATAATTACGAACATATTAGTCACTAGCTTGAATAGGGTATCAGGACAGACAGAAAATATCTATCAACAGAATAATGGGTATGAGAGACATCATCCTGTAGCTATAGCTAATTAAGAAATGTACTTTAAAAACGTCAACTCAAAGTGACACGTTTCCAGTAAGATATTAAGCAACGCAGTATACTCGGTGTCATCCGAATCAAAAGTCCACTTAAAAGTTTCGTTTTATTTCGCGCCCTCTTCCTCTGAAAATAGTCAATTTCGCAACATTAATGAGACTTCAAATAATTCAAGATGTTTCCCTAACAATTCTTCACGCCGCGAGTTCTGAACTTTCGAGTCCGTCATGAAACAAGTTGCGAAGCTCTCCGACACTTTGTTTACTCTGCGAGGAGCTGCTTTTTACGACGTCTTTCCCTTTTCTTTTAGTATCGACTTAGCAAAGATGGCTTCCGACAATCCTCCGCCAAACACACGACCCCACTGCTTTATGTAGATTAGATATTTGTTTACTGAACTCGTTTATTAACATTTTTATATTAATGAACGAAAAGATAAACAAAACAAAGTGTCAGATATCGTTCCGTTATTTTTACGATGGTTAAGATAAAAATATTGATGGCAAGTGTTCTGGAATGTGAAAACACGGAAGTGTTGTTTCATTATGAACAGTTAATGGTTGTATCTCTGGTTTGGTCTGGGGGTCACGTGACCCCGGCTCTGGTGACGAGTGTACTCTCGTGGCCACCGACACCGCGACAGACACCGCGGGTGACACTGATGTCACTCGAGTCAGAGATCAGACGGATGTCCCCACTTGTGTATATCAGGATTTAATTAGCAATCACTCCAGCCCACTTTCTTACTTACCAAAATATGAATGTTGATGAATGAACTCACAAACAACATAATTTCAAGTTTCAGGTAACTATCAATGACGCGCTTTCTATCAGTTTTAAAAATAAAAACATGTCAGCGTGTTAATTATGATTGATTGTGTAAGTATATCCATATGTTTCTTAACTGATACCATCTTATCTGGCATTAAATCTTATCAGTAATTGAATATAAACACGTGAATTTATTCAACACTAGACGATAACAGTTATATCGCATCACAAACAGAAACATATGGACGGACCTCAGCCTGACTGGCAAAGTACGAACAAAATGAATAGAACAAAGCCAAAGTGTTGATGGAGCTTATTCAGGATACCGCCGCAAATAAAATGGAAAAGTATGAAACCTAAACCAATCAATGGGAAGCCATGAAGCTTGTATTGAACGATACAATCGCTCAAGGAAAGAGTCTTGAGAGAAAGCCAGATTACATCAAAGAAATGAATAAATTGCGTCTTGATTTAGGTGAACTGGCTCGTAAACATGTTTACACTGTCATTGTTGTCGTTGCAAGACATAGATGGCGGATGGGAGATCAATCCGCAGCCGCCGCCGCGCCCGCCGCCGCGCACATAAACCAACTTATCTCACTAAGTTTATTTCGTTGTTGTGCACATTTCAGGGGATTGCCAAACGTTGGATTGCTTCAGTAATAAGGTTTATTGTTTAAGTTTCATTCGGTATTCATAAAATTCACTATCGGAACAATTGTGACTGTGACACGCTTTATGTGTAAAGGATGAATAGCTTGTAATATCTTAATGGTTTCGATTGTTCTCAGCTTCGTTTTCTTGTTGTTCTTCGTAAAATTAGAACCAAAACTGAGCCACACTTGAGTGTTCTCATGAATTCAAATGTTTTACCATTATTGCTACCAACAATGCAATGTAATGAGATGCTTTCTTCCCAGATTCAGATGGTAAGTTTCCATTTGATTCAATTGATAGTAAATTACTAGTTGTGTTGTAAATTCTCCCTCATTACCCCCTAAACACTCCACAGCATTACGTATGAGCCGGCCGACAATCATCAACGGTACACTAATAAGCTATTTGAGTTCTTTTTAATATCAACACAAAGGAACTACTCTGATAATGTGAAAACACAAAACAAATTCTATTATACTTGTAGTCGAATCACTTAACACACGAAAACAAATCTTAATGCTATAGAAACAAAGGTGAATGTATAAGGTAATGTTATATACTTGAAGCAAGACTGTCATTGGTTATGTATGAATAAGTAGTAATTTAGTTTTGACGGATAATTTAATAATCCAGTTCATGATCTGGGTATAAAAAAACATGGAAAAGGCTTCACTTGTCAGTCAAAGTATTATAATGAAGATTAATAACAAAAAATGTTCTTTTTTATCTCACTTTAATGTCGACGAAGAATAATAACCTGATGACGTCACACCTCGTGTTTTGACTTATTAAAAAAGTTTGTATTAACATATTTTTTGTCGGAGACTCTAAGATGCCGCTTTTTATACGTCATTTCATGTGTTTTTGCTTGAATAAAAACGGACACTTGGCAACAGAGGCAAAAAATAAAAGGAACTGGTTCTGAGAGACACTTAGTTAACAAACAAGTATTAAGTCATTGAAGCACTTCACTCGACTATCTATTACTTGAAAAAGAAATTACGAAACAGGTATAAAATCACCCCTCATTCGTAAGACAGGTAATGCTTATAATAAAACACCTCGAAGGTATTGAAGCAGGTGAGCATTGTACACTAGAGTAGGTTTGATATCCGGGGAAGCCACATGATCACATGACCCGGCGACTACATAGTCTCTAATCCATTAATAGGCTTTAATGAAGGAACACATCGCTCGGGCTGATTACCCCGCATTAGTAGCTGAACGCTCGTGTGGATGAGCTAATCCATTTCCTATAAAACATTACTCATTCCTGGATTAAGGCCGGTTACATCGTCCACCCTAAACGTAGTACTCACGAGAACTTGACTCCAGTACGATTTACTTCAGGAAAATGTTACTAGGCCAAAACTTATCGTCTTGCTTTTTGTTTCGTCTTTCACGTTCTTCGTGATAAATATGCTTTTTATGTCTTCCAAACACGTCAATTTCATCTACTATCTCGGTGTTATGAAGTAAAACTTTTGATTTATTAATTTAATAAAGAAAGTTTGGAATCCAGAAACCATATTTCAACAAAGATTATTTGTGTCCAACACAAGCTCCAGTCCACAACTTGCCAACAATATAAAGCTGAGGCGATAGGTCCTAACTCCCATAAAACGTTCCATCGCCCCCTAAATCAGGCAACAATACATAACTAGTGGCTCTTCCCATATATTAACGCCACGGCCTTACGGAACAATATAGAAAGAAGGCCATTAATTCCTTTGTGGCAAACTTCTGCGGTTCGTATTCAATGTTTTTTGTTCGCGGAGCTGACGTCACAGAACTTTCCGTGGTGTGCCCCAAGATGGAGGGGAACACTTCAGGAATGAATTTATGATAAACTTGTATTTAGTGAGACGTGTCGAACTTGATAAGAAAAGGGGGTTGTACTTTGATACCAGTATATCATTTTGAGCAGATTTACAAATAATTTCGGGACAATGCGTGCTAAGAAAATAAGGAGGCTCACTAAACAGAGCTAGTGCAAAAACAACATCTTTTTGTAACAAAAAATAATTAAACAAAGAAAAATTCTCAAGGATAGAACTCTTGCCACTTATTGGGTCGCCAAAAGTTGGTCGTGAGCAAAAAAACAGCTTTATTGTATTATAAGTTTACTTTGTAACGCTGTAGAAAAACTTCACAATACAATAATCGCTTGCACAACAAAAAAATGTTGCCAGAAGAAAAACTCAATACGCTTAACTATTAATCTTATAACTAATGTTTAGGAACGATTTTTTTATACCTTTGTAGTAATATCAAAATCCGTATATGAGTAATGTTCTAGGATGGCCAATAAGAATCGATTATAAATTGTCAGTAGGTAACCTACCAAAATACACAGTACTTATTCAAAAACATTAATAAAAAAAGATAAAGTCTACAAAGGCACATCCGTCAATCACTGTAACGTTGATTTCTAAATGGGATCCCAAAACCGAGCATGGTTTGGAACCACCAAATGTCAGCAGATCGTTTTCGATTGATATCGCGTCGAGAAATATTGAGTTACATAAAAACGACGTCGGGTGACAGCTTCCAACGATTACTCATCTGTATATTAAATCAAGTCAATATGTACAGGTTGAGATGGGCCATTACCGCCGATAAATCGATTCGCTCATGTTTACCGAGCTCAAGTCACGTTAGGCACAAACGCACACATTAAGTAAGGCATTGATAATAATATGAAATCATTTTAAAATGTGAAAGAGAAAACTCGTAAAAGTTACTAGTTATAATAAATACAATTTTGAAAACTTCAAAGCATGTAATGGTTAATGAAAAACTGTAAGGCTAGTGAAATAAAACCTGCAATAAAACTATATTTTAAAATGATGAATATACCCTTTAAGAGCAAATGACAAACTTTTACAGTTAATTAATATCTAAAATATAGGAAAACCATAAAATTCCTCTCTGTATGGAGGTTATTGGAAAAGTGTCACAATCAAATGAACTGTTATCTAATCGGTTACGAATGCGGTCCATTAGATGCGCCTACGCATAAGGAGTTAGTTTCATGTCGTGCGCGTTGAATATGCAGGAGCTAGGGCTCTCGCTGTCAGTTTAGTAAAAGGCGAATAAAGAGCAGTACAAATGGGTGGCGATAGTATTCACCTGCACTCGCAAGAGGAAATGTAGATTAGAGTTAGCAACTATGTAGTAGAAACGAGATAAACAAAAAGTAGGGAGTCTGGATTTTAAAGTGACTGCCCAAAGCTTTGATTTTATTCTGGAAGGAGTCAAAATGAGTTCTAAAATGTTTAAAATTCTAATCGTCAAATTTTGGGATTATAATGGTTAACCATCCTTTTGCAGCCGAAACACAACAAATATAAACTTTTGTTTACTTGTGCACTTGAGTTTTAATGTTAGTATCCAAGTAATGTTATAATTCTGCACCTTACAGTGTATTTCCCCAGGTCACCAGGTTCCCCGCTGCCACCAGCAGCTTGCACCGTCTCCTACGCCACAGCGCGTAGCTCGCGATAACTTGCGTATTTTATTGCCCAATCCCGCGCTTGTGCGTGCCCCATTATTACTGATACTACGGTGGCCACACTCCGGGACTTGGGGAGACATGCTCCAATAAAAACAACGGCGGAATGCAAATAATACCATATGGCTAGGGGACCTCTATGTGCTCTATGGTAATTAATTTTGTCTATTTCATGTCAGTTTGTTACACCTTTTGTTTTTAATTAGTCCACATGGGGACAAGCTAAAGAGTTATTAACAAAAAAAACAGGTGAAATTATTATCATTTTAATAGCCTTATTAAAAGCTGTCATTGTGTTTGGCATTGTGTCAAGCACGATACAAATGCGAGTAGCTTTCTTTGTAAACACAAATACTAATGCAATTAAACTTGTATTTTGTTTTCAGGACAAAGCTAAAGAGTCAGCGACAAGTCAAACTGCCACATACACAAGTTTGTCCTGGACTTGTGGATCCCATGGTCACAGCAGTCGGTATGATCACGCGCTGTACGGTAACTTCGTAGTTTCCACATTACGATATGGAAAGTTTTTGTTTAGTGTTAATTATTTGTGGCCTAATGCCATCGTAATGGACCAAGTTGCGAGTACCCTCCTATTATAACATGTACCCACATCATACGATAAAAACTTATCGGAGTTCACAAAGTTAAAAAACTATTTCACTTGTAATGTCGAGGGGTGGAAACTTCAAATAAAATAGTTGGCGGAACTTTTTCTTTGCTTCAGATATTATATGAATTATTTGAAGAACCATGAAATATAATTTTCTGTCAGAAAGTTTTTCTTGTTTGAGCTTAAGGTTACATGAATAGTTTAAGCTCTCAACAGCTTTAAAGCTATCTCGGTAAGTTTGAAGAAGTCCTTAAGAGATGTGATGGGATCTGTTGGCTACGCCGGATGGGCCCTGAGGGTGTTGCCGGCCGGAAGCTTTTAGGGCCCAAACATTGGGGCCCCGGGGCCCGCGCCTCGTCCCGGAGCCATGGGAATCTCTCGATTAGAAATGGACTTGAAGATATTTCAATATTTGACTCACTAATGGATTCTAATGGCTTCCAAACTGATGTTACACATAATGTTTGAACGGTTGTTGATATTCATTTTGACGTAAAATCGTGTTTAAATATCTCAAAGGCATTTCTAGTAAATGTACATATTATTCCTAATTATATATTTTTCTTATTAAATAACAGCCAGTTTTACATTTGAACATTAGTAAGTACTGACTATCATGAATACATTCTTTTTCTTTTTTGGTTCGACGTTATTGAACGTCGAACCAAAAAAGAAAAGAAGAACCAAAAATTATTTATCTCGCATTCATTGGAATGCGAGATAAATAATGTTATATAAAAATAGGTACTATTAGCAATTGTATAGGCAAGTACAAATAAAGGATATTTGGGTCACCCCACACAACCATAATTTTCCCAGCAAATAACAAAACCAAATTGCCTGCGCAAATCCCATTAACGATAAAAACAATGGCATTATCAGCCATTCTATAATTAAAACAAAAAGTTCCACAAAATAAATTGAACATATCTCCGCGAGCCATCGGATTCGCCTCCACTGACTAGATACCCCGCCATGCCACCTATAAATCCACGGTATTGTAAAAAACGTGTCACTTGCCACTCGGGGCCCAATTACTACAATTTATGGACATTCAAATATGACCATGAGTCGTAGTGTTGTACCACGTTATGAAAATATCCGCAAACATACAACAACATACAACTTTCGTAGTAACAATTTTTTCTTTACACTAGTTTATTAAGATAAAGTGAAAGGCGTTAAGGTTCAATTTCCCATATACACATCATCATTCACAATATTGTAATACGTTACGTATACGTTACTCTCATTTTCCTATCTGCACCTCACATCGTAAACCACAACATTGTAGATCACATAATGTTTAGTAATATACAATATACACATTTTGTCGGCAGTTATCGCCCCAGACGTTAAAATCCTCTCGGATATATTAAGACACGCCCCGTGCATGTTCCCGACAGTCTGCTGATCTCCGATATAAAAACATAACGTAACAGTTGCTTATAATCTCACCCGGGTCGTAAACATAAATCGTAGAGGCAGCCTGTGAATTCGTGATGTCTACTTATAGACGATGCATGCGGCAATTGTAGTAATGCACTAGTTAATGTGCTGCGAGCACTGCGAGAGCCACACGTGTGCAAACCTAGCGAGGGGTCAACGATCTGCACTCTATTGCATTTTGAATGTTTCGATACTAGAAAACTAGATGCGGATACTACATGACAGACAACAATGAAAAGTGATCGATTTTCGGATATTTTTTCCGATTGGAAAGTAACATCACTAGTTGCGAGATAAACCCCTTCCCTGCCCAATGTCCCGGCGGGGTTGCCATGGGATACGGCGAAATTAAAAAGGCATGCATACTCATGGCCAGTTATGGTGCTATTAATTTGTCCGGGGCAAATGTTATGATTTCGGGTCCGTGATTGGCAAAATGTCCGCACGCCCGGACGTGTTTAATTCCATTTTATTATGAAATTAAACGTGAGTTAGACTAATATTGCACAATACACAACAATAAACCCGTTTGGTCGGTTTTATTATTTAAATAAACAACAATTTTACTGTTGAGCAGGCGCGCGCCGCCGCGCCGGCCGCGCGAGGCAGTCGCGCCCGAGCGAGCGACACCTATAAGTCGATCTCTACTTACATGTTTCCTTACAAGTCTGGCAGCTTTTCGATTTTTATTTCTCATAAAGCTAAATGCTTTGTACGCGAACCACCGCGACTCGTATCCTCCACCTGTATATGTAACATAAAACAAATAATTAAACTGTTTAATACAACACTTATTAATTAAACTTAAAAAAACATCAACTACATACTTGAGCTCCTCTGCTTCTCTCGCGACAGCTCCCTCCGGTGCGCTCCGAGCAACGACGCCATCTTCTTCTTCAGCTTCTTACTAGATATGCCCATTTCTAGACTTATTTTCTTCCATATTTCGTCTCTCAAGTCTCGATTTGTGTAATCTGGCAACGTTGAGTCCCATAGATCTCTATTTTTAGAGTAAAGCTGTATCAATTGAAGACATTGTTTTTTGTCCATGTTGCAGAAAGCGCGCACGAGGCAGGCAACAGCGTCTACTGCGCGAGGCAAGCGTACTGCGCGGGGAGCGAGGCTCGGAGCACGCTCGTGCCGCCTCGGGCCGCCTCGGGGTACGTCGGAGCGAGGCGCGACCGAGGCACTGCCACTCGCCTCGGCCGAGGCCGCTCACAATCAAATAAAACATTCAGAACACCTATAAGAATGCTTTGTGTTCAGTTAATAAATACGCTTGTTTAAATATTTTTTACTGGTATTACTGTAGTATTCGTAACAGTTTCTACACAAAAAGAAAAGTAAAATGCTCTCAGCGTTCTGTAACACTTTCTGAGGCGACATTAACTTTTTACACGTTTTAAAAACACGTCTTTGTTTTGTCGAAGCGTCCATTATCTTGTAATTCACCGTATCTATAGGCAGTGCGAAACAATAGCGGCAATGTATACGGCATTAGGGGATATTGTCGTAAGTGAAGCGACAGACTGTCGCCTGATCACTTCGGCTCGGAGCCCAAAGCGGGGAAGGCAGAAGGTGTACGATATATGCGAGTGTTTATGATTCAACATTTTTTATCGGTCTGCAGTCGATTGCTTCATCAGACTATCTGTCCACCGATAATGTGGCGATAACAAAGCCTTCTTTTAATTAAAAATAAAAACTTGTAAGACATTTTTATGCATGTATGTTTTCATTTCAATTGTTTCTCGTAGCATGATTCTCGACTAGTCCTACTGGCCGCCGCTGGCTGGTGTCCTCACGCTAAGTGACTTGCTGGTGGCTGATGTTCTCGTTTCATTTCGGCCTGTTTACTTCGCTACGTGTTATCGTATCGTCGCGATAAACAACTTGTTTGTCTCTTAATAAACGATACCCAAAATAAAATTGTTTGTTTCCTGAATTAATCTGTTCGCCAGTGTACCTACGAGTCATGGATCTGAAAATATGATTACCTCCGTGAAGGTCGCGGAAAGTTTCCTATCGATTTGACACGCGTAATGGAAATGTATGCGGTGTTTATCTTAGCTTTATCGATTGGCATTGAACTTGATAATGATGTATTAATCCTTTTGCGGTATATTTATTACCACAAATTACAAAACTTTTTGGCTATTTCTGAAGATACTCTGAACTCAGCTTCAGTAAACTTTTCACAACCTTCTTTGTTCATCCCGCTTTCCAATCAAGAGTTTTTCAATTTCAATTCACACTTATAAAACAATAAAATCATTAAGCTTCATTATCTTCAATACCAAAAACAGAAACTCTTTTCATTGCCACTTAGTACTTATGTAAGTCGTATAACACTTCATGAAGTGGTAACATGATCCTAGTCCCCCACTTGGCTCGTGTTTGCTGAAACAATTTCGTCGCGATCGCGATGTGTATTGCAAATGAAGATTTATAAGGCACCCCCTCTCCCCTGTCCCGCGCCACCCCTCCCGCTCGCAGCTGCGGGGGGCAGATGAAATGCTTTGTTTTATGTACTTCTGTAAGTTCGTCATTCTAATACACAATATGGTATGTAGATTTCGTCTTACATGTATAAAATATGTTTACGGAATAGTAGGAGAACTCAAGAAAATCTTAGGATATTTTAGCGGTTATTAGTTATGCTTCCTAACATAATTTTTGTAGGTGTAGATAATACACAGCAAAACCAGAAAAAGGCAATCCATCAGACTGTTAAAATTTTACTTAGACTGATATTTTCAAGCCTCATTGTGTTGGAAAATGCTGTTATTCAGCTATATATTTAATGCTGGTGGATACTAACAATTTCATCCAATTTCCATTAATTCATCTGCCATTTTAAATAGCAGAATCTTGGCCCAGAGGAGTCACAAGTCCTTTTCATTGCAATTGGGAAAATACCTCTCAAATTGAGAGGTATTTTCCCAATTTTTTGGCAAATCTTTTCTATATTGAGAGTCTCAACACAATGTTTCCAACACAATGTCTCAGGATTTGAGATCCAAAATTGATTTTTAAAATAAAAACAGAATATGTTGAAAATCCACACAAATTGAAAATGTTAATAACTTCTAAAGTATAATTCAATTAATTAACGGAAATATAATAGTCGTTTGCTCAGCCAGCGGACTACGAAAAAGGTTTAATTTTTACAATTACATAGAGATAGGACATCGAAACCCTTTTGTTATTAAAACACAATGCGAGTATACGGCGCAACTCAATGATACCACTTATTTCGGGTAGAGGGTCACAGTACGGGACACACAGTAATGCAAGTTTAATATTGTTACAAATAATAACGACGAATATTCAAACCCTAGAGAAAAAATATAAAAGTACTTATGTTTTGTCCATAGCTTATAGCTATACTCATGCTTTCAAAAAGCATCGAAATGATCAAAACAATAAGTAATCGAGAACAATAATTAATTGATATTAAAACAAAAAGAAAAAAGCAAGCCGGTCTCGAGACGATTTTGATTTTACATATTTATTTATTTATTTATGGTTAAAATGGCAACAGAAATACATCATATTCTGTTCAATACATTTCAACGGTGTACCTATAACATTTCATGAGATACAGCTTAGTGACAAACGGAAGGATAGAAAGAAAGACAGCCAGCGGTACCTTAGTAATATTATTCCATATTTACCCATTGTGCTAACCCTAAAAAAGTATAATTGAAATAATTCCTGATGAACGACATCAAACAGTTTGATGTACTGTGTCTGTCCCTACTACAGCTCACATCGTTTGATGCACAAAGCACAGTAATTCCCGCTAACTCTGTTCCGCGGCCCGTTCCACTGGCTGCCCCCTCACAACTGGGGTCCAAATTAGTGCACTTCGGTCCCAATTGTTGGGGTCATTCTTTTGAACGCGAATGTCCGATAGCCCGTGTAAAGGTAATGATTCTCGACAATATACGAGAGCGCTTTGCTCGCTAATTTAATTTATTGGGCTGTAAACTTTGCGATTATCATCTTGTTGTGAGATTAAATTATGAACGGTAGATTTATTTTGGTTTTTAGGGGCTTGATGTAAAGTATAAAACGAGAAAATATTTACTTCGTAGGAAAGAGTTGAGTCCACCAGTGAAAGGAAAACCATCAAACTTTACACTATAAATGTTACAATCATAGTGAATCGCACTTTAAGAAAAAAAAGCCTTCGGAAAATCAAAAGCCCCTACGAAACCATTTTCATTCACGTCATGAATCTGCAGTAATAGCTACGGAAACTGCAAATACATCATAGTAAATAAAACTTATCATCGGAACCCGGATGAAAGGCCGATAATCAATAGATAGGTACCGGGCCGGAGCGCCGGCTGCCCGGCTGCGGCATGCCCGGCCCGTATCACCGCCATTAACGTCGCCACCAGGTACGGCTACTATTGACCACGCTTATTTATCGCCCCGGGTAACAAACCCTCCCACTGACCTCCCCGGTCAAAGGGACCGCTAAATCTCGCGCAACAGAAAAAGGAGTACTATTTTAGGGTTATTGTTGGTAAAGTTGTCGGGGAGCTGGTAAGGGTTGGCCTTGTGTGCTAAGATGGATATCGCGAGTGAAATATGAATCCACAACGACGCCAGTGGTTGACAATTTCTTTTATGGCTGTAGATTTAGACTGCACTCGGGGTGTTATCAGCAGGCAGTTTGTTCTCAGTCACCGTAAAAAGTAATGTTATAAGAAAGCGCTTTGTATTTTCTAAATTTTCCTGGGTTTCGAACTAAGTTTATGATCAATTCTAACCACGTTTTAGACTTGTCAAGATTATTTTATTGATGAGCTATGAAAAATAAGAACAGAGAAAACCCCTTTACAAATCCAAAAGTAACATATTGTTGAATGACAAACTGAATGAAATGAACACAATTATGTTTTGACCCACATATAAGGTTTATTACATAAGTCTTGTATTAGAGATATCGTTATCAGGTGTCGGTGTATCTAATCGGGCTCAAGTGATAATATCGCACATTAATTGGGTGAAACTTTCCGCTGATGTCGGCGATGGATGGTAACTTCACATAATCTCTTACATTGAATGATTATTGGTGAAAGAGGCTTTTATTGTAAAGCCTTGTAATCTCTTTTAGTTGTCTATCCTATGACCTAACACGTCGCCATTCAAATTTCTAGTATACATTAAGAGGACAGTATAATTATTCGCAACCTTAGGTTCCTGGAACGAGTCACTGAGATATATAACACATAAATGCGGAGAAAAATTTTCAAAAGCGTTTTTAAATTTCATCATAGACTTGTACTTTGCGCAGTTTATTTATTCGGTTCTACCCGATATTACAACTTACAAACGGTACTGTTACGTAGAGACAAAGAAGTAAGTCAATGGTTTAAAATTTATTCATTTTATTATGGGCACTCCTTTTGTTAGAATCGTCTTTCTAAGTTACTGTTACACCGAAATTGATTTTAAAATTCTAAATAATACTATACTGCTTTTCAAAGTTAGGTGTAATAACAAAACTTCCAGACTAGATCCAAGGTATTTAAGTCCAGACAGTAGCATAACGGCCTGGGGTTGTGTAAATATTCTGCATCGATATCGACCAGCTCCACAAGGAGAAATGAAGGTAACGCAAATTGTATCAGAATGTCAGTCGACTGCCCCCCCCCCCCCCTCCGGCTGTACCTCCCGCGAATGACGCGTTAGAGGTACAAGAGATATATTTAGACCAAGTTTCATCGATGGGACATGTACGATTACGATTACATAAGGGTTGAAGATATAGATTGTATTGTGGAAGTCCTATAAAAGGTAAATGAGAAACTTTTCATTCAATTTCCACACAAATTTTCATCCAGCCTATTTATAAAGGTACTAATCCTTGCTAACTTTTCTTATTCCAATGTTGTTACACAAACAGGAATACATCATCTGTGAAAATTTTAACTGTCTACTTAGTTGTCATGGTTTGTGAGATACAGTGGTGTTAGACTTACGACCAGATAGGCAAAACGTTTTCTTTAACCGACCTTTTTGACCTTTAACGAAGGAGAGTTAGAAACATCGAAACCCAAATATCAAGTAAACCTACTTCTATATTTTTCAGTTTTATGTAGCTCAAAATTATTTCACACACTTCGTCACTTTACACTGAATTAAAGTATTTAGATTTGCGATTGCTTCTCTTTACTGATTACTCAGGTAAAAGATATTTTAAAACTAGAAATTACTCAATTATCCCCGGGCCCGCACCCTTACCCAGTTCACAAAGGGATGTAAATCTGTCGGATATTTTGGAACTAAAATAACGTCACTAATGCCGAGGGTGGGTCTGCACTCATTAAAAATAATCCTTCAAGTTCCCCAGTTAAGGCCAGTCGGCAGATAAAGCGAGCTCATTACGTAATCAATCTGTGTTTGTGTGATTGTGGCTATAAACAATATTCCTAATAATTTATATTTCTTTTCAATAAATAAATATATACTTCGTGGTATTTTGGAACTTAAAAAATGCCAAGGGATACTCTAAATTACAACTTAGATATTGTTTTTTTAGTTTACTGTAGAAAAATGTAAGTTCTTGATTTTAACATTACCATAAATAGATATACATATGTATAATGGAGTTTTTGACAAAAAACTCTGTTGAAGTGAAAACGTATTCAGTACTTTCTAGATATCTGCCTGAAGGTCTAAATAGATTTAGTCAAATGCTTTATAAGTTATTATGCCGCGGTACTATGAGCTTAACAAAGGCATTTTTATGAAAAGCGGATTTTAAAAATGTATGTTAAAAAATCACTTTAATTAAAGGGATGAAAAGGTCAGAGATAGGGCATCAACAATGGCGTCACACAATAGGTTAATAATGTAGGACTTTAATCACTTACAAATTACATTTCGTTCAAATTTCTAAGAATTTATATATTAAATAGTTTAATAGGCAGTTCGGTCATTAGCACAGTGCCTGGTAATTATTTTGAGTTTATTATTAATCTGAATGTGACCTCTTTATTGGTCGACGGTTTAATTGCCTTGATCGTTCTACTTTACGTTACTTCACAAAGATGGAGCTAGCTTTAACGAAAGACCTTTTTGTCTGTGGAAGCAAGACGGGGCACTATATTACGCGTATTGCCTTCTCTCTTCCACATTCAAAGTTGAAACTTACTGAGTATTAAACTCTTACTGTAATGTGTTCTATTAATCTAGTACATAGCTGAAATCTAGTGAACTAACAAGTGTTTCAAGGGATGTCGTTAATTTAACCAAAGCCAGTCAAATTCCCTAGTAATGGCCGGTAAGCTGTTTTTATGCAAATATTATTGGTCCGGAGTTACGTTAAGTTGGCCCAAACACTGACAAACAGTAAACAACTGGAGTTTGGCGTTGTTTTATTGTGAAAGCCCCTGGATTCAGTGGGGGGGCGGGGTAGTTAGTAATAATACTTTAGTAAGTTGTGGTGTATCGATTGTCATGAATAAATATTTCATTTATTTAAGCAAAAAAAGGTACTAATTTCGATCGCAATGAATAACGTAAGTAAAAAACTGGAATGATGTTCAATACATTTTTGGGATAGCGTGGGTGACGCCGCAGGGCTGAGCTAATTAAGTATTTACAGAGCCAATAATGAATATTTACCTAATACGTTTAAATTAACATTGGCCTATATGCAGTTGGAACTAGATAATAGGCATAGTACATGAGTCACATTTTACCTGTTAGCCTATTTGCCTATCTACAGACTGTGACATTGACCGACAAGGTCGCTCTGACAGTTAAACAATAAGTTTAGTTGATAGTTGTTACTTAGTAGTTACACTGCTTGGATAGGTAGTGGGTTCGATTCCTACAACTGAAATTAAAAGCACCTGTTGAACTAAAATCATATAAGCCACATCAACCATTTAAAGAATGTAATCTTCGGAAATATCCTTAACTATTATGCCAATGTATTTCGTATATTGTATACCTAATAAAAACCCAATCTAAATTACAATTACGAAGCGAAGCTGTACCGACAGGCCTCTCTGCCTACCCTCTCCGGGCGCGTGTCGTCAAGTGCTACAACAATGTGTGTGTGTTTGTTGTCAGTTTGTAATCAGCTGCGACCCCCCCCCCCCCCGGCTGTCATCCCGAGAGCCCCGCGCTCAACAGACTCGGCATTGGTGTGTTCCACTTGTAACCATCCTCTTATAACACTTTGCTATTAATATTTTTTTAATTTCCAAATTAATACGCACTTGTTTTTAAGTATAAATTATTATAATGATTGTAGTAGCGGTGTTTATTTTTCTCTAGACCTATCACCTGATGACTTTGATATTCCCACCACTTGTTACCCATATTTATTAAGTTTAAGTAAGTGAAAAGCATAATTAAAATAAAATAGGTATGTGTTAGCTAAGCTAGTTTCCCTGACCATGTAACATGCTATCAACAACAATTCGATTTGAATAGGTACAGTTTCACAGTTTACCGTGAGTGGAACAAACCTAATGTTTGCATAGCAACACGGGCCCCTCGTCCTTGTGAACCAGCCCTGTTCAAAATATACACAACCCATTCAAAGAAGAACCTTATGCTTAGAGCGTTAAAGAACACTTTTCGGTAATGAATAATCCACCAGTCAGAGCAAATTGTTTTGAACTGTATCTTATAGCAGACAAGGATGACTTTACCTTGACCCAATATTTAAATGCATCAAATTCAATGTCAATTTCATGAAGAGTGACTTCACTAACGTTCTATTGGCTCACATAAAAAGCAATCTTAAATCTAAAGCAGCATAGTTGAATTTTGTTTGCTAATTGATTTAAATGCATAGCAGTGCTGCAGGTACTTTTGGAGGCCCAAAACTAAAAAAAGTGGAGATTTATGTTTAGCCAACGATATAAAAAATGGGTTTAATGTTTACTAGTTCCATTTGTGAGTAGATAACATGTGTAATTTGAGACGGTTCCGTAGCATTTTTTGTTGGCTACCGGCGTTCCGTGGGCCGCACCCCCCCCCCCTCCCCGCTTCGC
The DNA here is from genome assembly GCF_003590095.1 of Trichoplusia ni. NCBI lineage: Eukaryota > Metazoa > Arthropoda > Insecta > Lepidoptera > Noctuidae > Trichoplusia > Trichoplusia ni. The sequence continues at coordinate 4,713,124 of NC_039497.1, forward strand.
ACCCGCCCTGCCTCAGCCTGGGACCTAAAGCACTTGAGACGTGACCAGCTGTTGATAACTCACATTGGATGCTGACTGTCTTCGAAAAAGAAAACCAAGATTTTTTTGCTATGTGACGTTTTTAAGCATTGCGTTTGGTATATTTAGCAAGGATTTTTTCCGATAAACCTGTTACATTCTGAACGTTTATCTGCCCTTATCGCAATGACTTACTTCATTTAGGCTCGGTGTATTTGGTCGTCCTCTTCATCTACGAGTAAATCCATCTACATCCATGCTCAAGCCTCAACCATTACTCAGAAAAAAAAGCGATTAGCAAATCAAGCGATTTCTTTTCTAATTCTGATTGAAATAAGCCGTGAAGATTTACAAAGAGACATACCAGCGTCCCACCACATGCACCAGAAAAAAAACACTCAATTCACTATTGAAAAAATTCAAAGCCGAGACGTCAAGCTTGCTCTCTCGAACGCCTTCTTAAACGGACAAAGCCAACAAACTCGTCTTTACTCAAAGGGTTTTCGCTTGAACCGGTCTCTGCTCCTAATCGCTTTGATCTTCTGACAGACCACCTTCAGCTCCGGCAGACCGAGGGTCTTACTATGTACTTGTGTAACCTCAGAAACTATTGCTGATGAGAATCGAGATTATCTTAGTACTGCGGTACACTTCGACACCTCATGATAACATAGCCTCGCGGATATCTTGATTTTATGATTTTCTTATACATACATTTTGTCTTTTTTAGATAGTAAACAGTCTATTCATATACGTACCTCGAAATAAAAGCTGAAACTTGAAAGGTAATGGGCACGGCGACTGAAAATGAATTAACATGTTTTAATTTCTTGTAGATTTAGAAACTTTAAATTACAGATTTAGTGGCTTATAGTTGCGCGGTTACAAAATGTAATGGAATAGATATCATTAAGACTGACACTCTCCAAGCCAAGAAAGGGTAAGAGTTTCTTTGACAGTCGCATTTTTTAGTGTATACATAGCTTTGTATAGGGATCGAGGTAGTGACCTCTCGGGATCGTTTCCTTCGCAATTGTTTACTCCACTGGACAAGGAAAGCTTACTGATTGCATTAACTTTAGATTAAGGCATCCACTTGATTAAGCATTACACAACCTTTGTTAAGATTACAGTATAGATATAACAAATATCAAGTCTTATAACTGCAAATTTTCTTTAGAAGCCTAAAATCTTAAAAAAAAGATTCTTTGGACTCTTATAAGAACAGTCTAGTGTGAAGTACCACCACAAGGGCGCAGCATCTGTGTATCAAATGTATTCTCACTATTCTCTATAAATATCTACACTCGAACATCATCTGTCTCACAGATATTAAGTTCTTTGTTGGTTCAGTTCGTTGTCGCAGTGTCGCAGTTATAGGTATCGTCTGGTTCCTTTGTAAGAAAACTAGAGGTCCAACTGCCCAAGCAAACAATACAATTCTGTGTCGAATCCAGCCCAAAGCCAAACTACTCTACAACCTAAAATTCCTGTGACCGTAAGACTAACAATAATCCCGTCACAAACTTTTGTGTTGTTCAGATATTAGGGGTAAGTCCCGAGTTCCCGACCTTGGATTACTTCAATCACAGCACCATAAATAAAAGCATTGCATCCCAACAAAGGAATATCATAATCTCTAATGTATGACGCAATTTAATCCATTACAAGAAACTGGGCATCAAACCCGTCACGAACAAAGAACCAGTTCCACTCCATGTGTACGGCGAGATGGCAATATCTACCCTCTCTGTTCCCTAAAAAAGGGGCAAATATGACGTAATTCTCGTAATGATAGCCCGAGCACCCTTGCAAGCGGGCACCATGGGGGTCATGAAACTTATTTCCCTAGATTTAAGGGCTAAATTAGATTGTCTCTACATCTCAGGACTGGATGATGTAATCGAACGGCGATTTTTATAAGTCGGTATATTTATTTATCATGGTAAATTGTTTATTGTTTCGCGCTACTGACCACCATACAAAAACTTTGCTGATATTGTTCCATTTCATGTTTATGGCTAGAAGATGGCCAGAGGTAACTTTAGCATGTATCACACAACTATGTTGTTCTTTTGCTCTACCTTTCGTAGTTGGACCAGAAGAAAAGATTTACAGGAAACATTTTACTGTATTAAACTGACAAAGTAAACTCACAACTTGACAAATAAATGCATTCGCCTACAGTTGCTGTTTTCTATTCATATTGCCGAGGTTCCCTGTTTTGTTAAAACAACTAACAAAATTAATCGGCTTTTCAAGTCTTATAACATTTTAATACAACGCGACATCGTAAACAATAATTCCACTATCTCCAGCTAGACAATGGCACAAAGACAATGTCGGCGGTCGCGGCTGCACCATGTTAGATTTATTTTATTTACCGCCGCGGCTCTCCGGCCGGCCCGTCAAAACGTGGGTTGAATATACACCATAAAGTTTTATGGGGCCCAGTCCAGATAACACGCCGTGCTTTCATACTTTTTGTGCTTCCAAAGAGTTATGTTAAGCCAGAGTATTTTATATGGGAATAAATTGAGTGGGTGTAATAGGTTTTCGGTACCTATAGCTACGTTAATGATTCCTCTTTTTTGTCGCGTCGCGTCGCTAGCCGGGTTCCGTGTGTTATGGTGTTTTCTCGTTTCGCCATTGTTTTGATGGCGAGTGAAAGTTTATGTTCCAGTTTATTTTTAGAACAATACATCGTAAGAAGTACATGTTTGTAGATTTATCTAACATTTAAATCTTGCTTAGTAATAGCTGGAAGTAAAGTATGTTTGTTTATTTAAACTCCTAATGGACTGGCTTACTAGAAGGTGAAGTAAATGTGGCCAGAACTGTTTGTTGAATATACATGTATACGTGAACGATCTCTTGTGCTACGAATTACTTCTGAACTTGCATACAAGTTGACAGCATCAGGTTACAGGTTGTAACTATAAAAAAAATAGTAAATACAGGAGTGGACAAGTTACTTCTTTACTTATCTTCTTAATTTATTGAGTACTTCAATACCTTTAGAAAAACTTTTTCTACTGCATAACATTCGTATATAGAAACATATTCGTTCAATGCAAAGCCCCAGAAAAAAAAGAGTATCTAATTCTACGATAGGTTTAATGCATGATGTTTCATGTTTAAAAATATGCTCAATTTATTAACCAAGGAAATCTAAAATTATTAAGTCGTGTGATAAAAAGCACAAGCAATCTAATACTTTTTACCATTTCTTAATGATGTGCGGAGGTTTCTAACACAGGATGCAGCTGAGCACCAGTACACAGTGAGAGTATCTCTTCATCTGAAGTAAAACCTGTATGGAGGCCCGCGGGCGGGGGCCGGCTCCGGCCGCGGCTACCGGGCACACGATTACACGCAAACCGGTTCAGCAGTAACCGAGATAACATCGATAACAATAGGATGCACAGATACAAGTATTAATATATGAAAGTCATTTCACCCCGCGATAGAAGTACCAATCAGCTCATTTTTATACATACAGCTTTACTGATATAAGGCTGTTTGAAAAAAAAAGAAAAGAAAAATAATTACCCACATTAACAATACGAGTGTTATTAATTAAGTAACTTACAATAAGAGTTAGATATTTCCATAATATTATATTTAAGTAATTATTTTTTTGCCATCTCGGACACTCTCTGACCCTCTGGGACACTCTCGGACACTCTCGCTAGAAAGGATACATAATAACAAAAGCTTCAATGTCTAAGTTACTATTATATTTATTGCCTGTTCGTCAGCTTCAGTCGTTATTAGACTACAGTATAAAACCCCATAGGTAGTAGGTACGTACTATATGTAGATAAGTGGTCGCGCCGTCCCGCGGGCTACCGGCGCACGCGCACGTCCGCTGCGTCGACCAGTCTCAACAGGTTCGAGGGGAAGCTCGCTGTTGTTTATCTTGTAAGCTATACCTAGATATGCCTAAAATAGACCATACTCTATTCATATATTATCTGTACTTCTGTAGTGCTCTATTATAAGTGCATAGAGCGTTGTGAACTGATGTACCGGGTTCGATCCCCACACAATTAGCGGACGAAAAATAAGTGTTGCCTAAATCAAAATCTTGTTTTTGCGTAATAATTTTGAGACTTTTGAGATTCAGATTAAGGGATTTAAGTAACCATACATTTCAGGTGTATTTTTATTGTTAAGTTAAGCGCAGGTAGTTGTTTGACTAAGGAATGTCCATATCGGAATACATAGGTACATAAGTAGGTTACAGAAGTCAGAAATATACATATACAATCTAAAACCTAATATTGTTTTTGCCTATCACTGATACCTAACCAGGCTTAAAAAATAAGCGGTCTCCACTCACAATTTAAAATGCGTTGAATCTCTGCTAGCAATGTTCCCGGCACACACTTTACATACAAATGCACCCCATCCCGGGATCACCCCTTCATCCCCCGTGCAAGCACATTCGATCATAAAAACCTCAGTTACGTCATAAATCGCCAACTCAATTTATAGTGTTCTCGTCGACGTATTGTTTCTATATTCCAGAGTTCTTTGCCAATAATTTAATAAAAGATATTGCTACTAGTTCCAATGTAACTTAACTATTTAAATAGGAACTTAATGTTTTTAAAAAGTGATTGTTAAGGACCATTCAGTTTACTTAATTTATTTTGGAGAAATTTTCCTTTTTTATTTCGAAGTGATATAAATTTGTAAAAGCTATTCATATCTGCCTTTTGGTAGGTTTAGATTGCAGTCGATACAACTGAAAGTACGTTATAGGTACTAGATATTAAGGTGTTTGGGGGTTATTGCACGTCAAATACTAGTAAACTGTAGGTACTCGTACCTACTAATTAGACCCGCAACCTGTACTTACTGAACCTTCGCGATTGTGTTTGTGGTGTCTAGTCACAGAGACCGTCTATTCATTTCATCAAGAGGAGGGTAACCTAGCTCTAACAATATTTATGTCTAAAAGTCACCCTGCACTCTGTTCGTATAGTTGTACGAAGCTGCAATACCAGTTATAAGCTAGACACGCCAGCTCGTACTGCATTTGTTTTCTATTCCTGAATGAACACAAAGAAGAACGTCGCCGTATCACAATATTGGGACATCTACATAATGCCACCCGTTTGGAAGCGTATGCATATAAAGTAGGTATATAAGTCATCGAATCAGTCCTACGCTACACAAGTAAACAGTACTTTCACAGGGTATCGGCCAATCAATCGTGCGCCCTCGGCTATCTCCGCTAGCGCTCGGCAAACTCCGCCACAGCTGACGCGAACTGTTGCTATGTGCATTTCACACGGAGCAAAGCGGACATTTCACGTAGAAAGTTTTAAAATACTGACGATTGTTGCGACTAGTTTTAAGTGTTATCATACTTAAACCAGATAACAATACACATCCATAATGTTATAAATTATTTTCATCAATTTTGAAGCAAGCTTTATTTTCGATCAATTTTGCCTCTTATTTGCCCCTACATAGTATTCAAGAATAGCACTAAAACGAAAATGTTGAAAACAGTTGAATATTATTAAGAAACACAAAGAAAATGACTAAACATTTATTTTCAAACAAAGAAAAGCAGATTACGCTCAAACATGTCCTAAAAACTCCTCAGTGGCGGCTCACTAAACGAGCCTACGTGACCGAAGCAGTGTACGGACGCACACATGCACAGGCAACAGCTCATCGACACGGATATACACTCACACAGACGACTGTGCGGTTAAGTCCTCGCGCAGCCGCAAAACAGCGCAACCGACATCGACCTTCACAAAGAAATATACACATCCGTAGACCTTATCGTCATAGACATAAGCTACAAATTGAAAATTAACGTTTGATGGTCGTTACGTCGAGCCGGTTATGGTGCAGGTAATAGCCCCGTTGCGCTAGCGAGTGCATTTATGGCAGCGTTCGCGAGTTGCCAACCTTTTTACTTTATTTTTTTCTATTATTTATGTGAGAATAACTGTCACAATGTGTTTAACAATACTTTGTTTGAATTAATTGAACTGAATGCAATTGTTATGTAATAATTCGTGTTTGTTCTTCATTTTTATGTGATTTATTACTTTAGTTTTTATTTACAGAGCAGAAATACAAATGCTTGTGAATTGTAGCCAAGAACTTAAATGAAAATCAATTTGCCTACAAAAAAAATCAGTCAATACTTCTAAATAGACTCACTCACTTCTGAAATACATTCTTTGAAAATAAATATAAAGGAGTATAAATACTAAGAATGTCGTCATAGATCACTAACCTAATTTATTTATTTACTTGCCCATGTTTTAGGTAAAATGTAACATCTAAATTTTGCCTGGAGCAGTTGAAAAAAGGTGAAAGTTCTAGACCAACTTGGCCTAAAAAAAGGTTGACGATCCCTTGTTGCTCGTCCCGCAACGCGCTTGGCAACAAGCGAATGAAAGCACTCCCCAACCTACAAGTGACTTTAGACTTTATAGCAAACGACATAAAGTTTTAAATCAATTGCAAGAAATAAGTTATTGATCGCAGCTTACGCGAAAAACTTTAGTACTTATCGCCATACAAACGATACATGTGCTATTTCATTAATTGGCCTAAGTGACATAACTAATCGACAGGCGTCCTTATTGCGTTTGCGTAAGGTGCAGTTTAGATTGTTTGTTTAGCGTTTTTTTGTGAAGATATTAATCATAAAGGATTTATAGAGGAACAAAGAGTTAGGACAGTTATTACGTGCGAATGGCCATCACTCATAGAGCATGTTTTAATGTTTTTGTGTTCGCTCAAACGAAGCGAGAAATCTTCATACAATTACAACACACGTACCGTACAACATTAGATAAATAGGTATCTATTATGTTGTTTCATAAACCACGGCTTAACTAAGAAATATTAATTAATTTCAGTACGTACGGAGGGGTAAATAAAACAATAATTCTGTTACTATAGGTCTCTATAAATTGATCTCAAAATATTCTAAATTGAGAGTAACGTTGATAGCTGACTTGCCTTTTCACTCACACACTATTTAAACACGCTATGGGTTAGGCAGGTAACTGGTTAATACTTTAATAGATTTCTTTAAAACTACGAAAAATTTATACAGTCAAAATATATGTCTAGTGCCTAACTGCAAAATACTGTAACTATTGACAGCGTTCACACAAAACTTGTTGATAGGAACTTCTTTGTGTTTACTGTCAGGTGATGCGTGAGCAGGCGTAGAGGTAACTTATTTATAACATACTTTAACATGTATTGTGTCTAGCTAGACTCCTAGACCAGCCAGAGCGGTGTACCGACGAGAACAAGACCTATCTAGACTTGTATTAGGTCTGAGTGGTTGCCAGGGAGACTGATGGCCTGGTATCAAGTGCTGTTGGGCAAATCATTTTATTAAAGTGATTTGTAAATATCGGTCCCACAATGTTGTGATGTGTGAATTCTGATCATTCCTCCTGATATCAATTTATGATATTAGCCATATTAGGTAACACACAAATAGTTTAATGAATAAAAAGTAACAAATAACTCTTAAAAATCAATCTTGTATTAATGACAACAATATAGACCAATTTGATTGCATCATAAAATCAATGTATTATGAATTGAAAGCGAGAAAACATTCTTTGTTCGGAACAGGTACACAAAACTTGACGAAGGGTCCCTGGTTCGGTGCGGGGCCCAGGGGGGGGGGGAGGTGCGGCGCATCGCATAACTCATGCATGACAGATTGACAGCTGTCAAACGATAGTTTTACAAATGTGATTCTATAGCTAATTGGTAATTTAATTTGAATTAAAAATAGCCCGAAATCTATTTATACCAGAAGTCACCTAATTTGTCAGAGTATTGTACACTAATAAAGAGAGATCTAGCTAACACATGCGACGTTGAACTAAGTACGTTACCTGAGAACTTAAAAAGTATGTGAATTACGGTCCTTTAAGACTTATGAGACGTTGAATATCCCGTTTGATTATTGCATTTGAGTGATTTGTCAGCGTTAGCGCTCCGAAAAATGATAGTTAAGGTTGAAATTATTACTTACATACCTACCTACAAATTTACTTTCGTAATAATTTATTATATGTCAATTAATGTGTCGTAGTACTTAATATATTCATTACTATAATTTAAGAGAAATTATAAGAATATTTTTCATTTAGTTTTTACTCTGTCTTTGATCCTCTTCTCGATATCCAATCGAACTGAAGTTTCAGACCCGTCAGAAATTCAAAATGAATTAATTTATTATGATTCTATAATTTATTCTTAAAACGTGTTTTTCAGTTAATAAAACAATTCTATAAAATCATAAAGAACTTTATTAAATCCCTTAAAACTTTATTAAAAACTAAGATGCCCCACTGACCGAGCTTTCTGTCTCGAGTTTATAATTACGATTTCCTACGCATTCGTTGAAGCCATTTCAGTTACCGGCAGCAAACACTTTAGCACTGACACCCTAAAAGCGAAGGAACTCATATGGTAGTTTTTATTATATAACTTTAAAAGTAGATAAGCATTGTTTAGGTATATCTGCAGGGCTTGGATGAGCAGGATCTGGTGCAGGTTCCCCGAGGCCCCACTGTTGGTGCACGGGAGGTCAGACAGCGCATTCTTCAGCTTTTCGGTCATCATGAAATTATTATAATTCATAATTGTCATAAACTTCTCTTTGCATTCAGAAGTGATCAGTATTTCGCGACCATGTTCCGTAGTCAAGTAATATTTACTCTTGATGGACCGGTTTTTGAAGCGAATCTTAATCTGAGAGGTGCCAGGCAACAGTTTGTCTTTATCTGATCTATTGAGTTGTAATGTGCAGTAAGTTTTGTGATTAAGTAATTCCGCAGCTAGTTTATGAGAACTAAAATATTTCTCCACGTACAAAATATGACCTTGGTCGAAGCCTTCCAACAAATCTAAAATGTGTTGATCTTTGCTCACCTCATCATTGTCGATGTGCACTTGATACCTAAGAATAATACCATTGCTATCGGCGAGTACTATGGAGTCCACGCTTCTGGTACCTGTTTTTGTTCTTAAATTAGCCACTGTCAGCTGTTTTCCTGGATAATAGATTTTTTTCATTGTTTTATTAAAATTGTGGACGATGGATCGAAAACCAGCTAAACTATCATCATGACTTGAGGAAGTTGTTTCTTCTAGACCAAATTTAAGGGATTTCAACAAATCAAAAAATCGTTCTTGTGACATAAACATTGGGAAAACCTTTAAATTTACCAAATTATTTTTCTTCCAATAATCGCTTAGATTATCCATCTTAATTGTGCCTGTATGCAGGAGTAGTCCCAAAAATATCAATAGTTCATTTCTAGTTAAATCTTTCCAAGAACTAAATTGTTTCTTATCTAAATCATTCGTGGCATTTAGCAGACGTGCCACGAAGTCATTTGTTGCTCTCACTATTGTATCTAACAGATCATCAGGTAGGAACCATCGGAAAGCTTCGTATGGTGTCTGTGGCGGAGGCACGAGGATGTTCTGTTGTGTTTTTAACTCAAATATCATTGGTATCGCTTGTTTTACACCTTTTGATGGTTGTAGTGGATTCACATGAGGAGCGTGTGTCCTCCGCTCGTCATCCGAGGTACTTCCATCATCGGTGCTGTCGTCGGATGAAGAATCCAAATTACTTTCATCATCAGAGTCGGTACTAGGTGTCTCCTCGTCACTACTCTCGCCTCTTTTTCTTTTCGGTGCTTGGTTTATAATATTTTTGGACTTTCGTTCAATACCTTTTTGAACATCTAATTTCATTTCTGTACTCTGCATGATGAAAAATAATAAAGAAACAATAATGAAGTGAAGACGACGCGCTCGGTGCAGAGCGGCCGCGGCACTGGCGGGTGGTGCGGCGGCGGCGCGGGCGCATGAGGAGCTGCGCGGGGCGGATTCACGGAAACTATGTCGCTTCGTAACCGGCGCTATGTCGCTATGTATACCCGTAACATTAATACGTAACTGCGTGTCCTCTGCTGCAAACCAGGATGTCAATACTGTTACATTCCGAAGTCTGTCTGCTCCTTCGAGCAGCAGTCGGATGACCAAGGAACCATTGATCGAAGTGGGAAGGGACATAGTACAGTAACATCGCATTGTTTGGAATATGTATAAAGATATATCTGAATTTTTAATCAAAAAGTTACCACTTTTCTAAAATCAATGTTGCGCTCACTACTACGCAGAAAAAATGGCGCTTCAATCTTCACAGCATAGAATCACAGACTATAACATAGTACTGTCGACCGCAGTCTTTCCATTCATAATAAGACAAAAAGGAACACAAATTTTAAAGGCACGTGCCAACTAAACAAGTGTTTGAGATCAATACCATTAAAATTTGTTGTTCGTTAAAGTTTAGTTTAGTAGTTTGTAATAGACGGTCAAGACGTTTTGGCTCGGCCTGTGATGAATATGCAAAGCCGGTTAGTTTTTACCTTAAAGCTGATAATTATGTGGTTTGTTGTATTATTACAGCTGCAACAGTACGAAGCGGAAATAGACCAGCTCTTGTAGTACCAATTTAGTGGAAATCGTAACTCTCGGTGGGTGTTCCGAGCGATCCTAGTAAACGACGGCGTGCGCACGCGCATCGCTGCATATCGTGTCACCCGCACCACATAGGTAAACGCAGAAGGGTAAAATGGTGCAAATCTATATCTATACTTACTCTATACTAATATATAAAGCTGAAGAGTTTGTTTGTTAGTTTGTTTGTTTGAACGCACTAATCTCAGGAACTACTGTCCCAAATTGAAAAAATCTTTTTGTGTTGAATAGACCATTCATCGAGGAAGGCTTTCGGCTATAAACTCTCACGCTGCGACTAATAGGAGTAAAGATACAATGGAAAATGTGAAAAATAGAGGGCAGGTATAAATCATAACTTATATCTTCTACCCACGGGGACGAAGTCGTGGGCAACAGCTGGTTAGTGATAAAGGGAGAATGGTAACACTCATTAATAAAACCAAAAACTTTACTTTTATAATGGAATAGTGCTTAACGTGATTTGGTTTTTCAGTTTTCATTCATCTTTACAAGGACTGGAAAGTTTTATTAACCGTATAATATTTATATTTTTTATAATATTTCTCTAACCGAGTGACTTTTGTATATATAGCCTTTGATATAATTAAGTCAAATTTGAGAAATTTATTCACGTAAACCTTCTGTCGTACGTCCTTTTTTTGTTACTTCCGAATCTGCTTATTTTCTGGAAACGTTTTGTTCTTGCCCTGGTTTTATAACTCCTAAATATTTTACTAAGAAACATTTTTGAATGCTCTACAATTATACTTTGTTTGTATTTAACATTTCTCTGTATGAAGGTTAAATTACAAATTATGTTAAAATTACAATTCTAACTGCACGGATAGCTGAGTGGTTGAGGTCCCCGTGTCAAACTTACTGACAATCATTTGTAGCGTTGCATAGGGTGTTAGTAGTCTGACTAAGGAATACTGTGTGCTATAATAATAGGCTTGTATGAGACAGATAGGTGTATGCTACATAAAAAGCCTTTAAATACTTTTTTAAAACAAACAGAAATCTAAAAATCTCTCATCCAAAAGTACATTATTCGGATTCAGCCAAGTACCAGTGTTTTAATAGGAGCGACTGCCTATCTGACCTGATCAACCCAGTAATCTTGGCAACATGATACCGACCTTAGTTGGACTGGTTATCAGACTTTCTAGCTTCTGACTACAGATCGTTACACTGTACTTTATACCGCCAAAGACGTATAAAACACTTCTGAAACATGGAGGAACTCGTTATGACAAAGATGGAATACGGACCCACGGACCATCCGTGTCATGCGTAGCTTAAACTGTGACCGATCAACTTGTGCAGTTATGGCCTAGCCACGAGCTCCGCAAAAAGTACAATCATTAAATAATAAGTGTACTTCAGCTACAACCCACATACAACACTCTAGTATACATAATTGTTCCTCTTCACACAGTAACATGGTGAATGGTAACTCTTGTATTACGTCATGCACTTTTTGCTCTTAATTGGAGGCTTCGTTAATACGAGATTTAGTTTCCACTCACTGACTCTAAATCAATTGAATAGGTTTAATGTGTCGGACGGGCGCTCGGAGGTTTTAGGGATGCGCAGGCAAAATAAATATAATCATTTTAATAAACCTGTACTGAAGTTATTTATGAATTTTATCATGTCTCATTTAAATAACTTGCAAGCTAGCTATTTACCTTATTGTACAAGAATAAAGCAGAAAGGCCTCAAAAAAACCTTACGAAAATTAAGCACCCATTTTATATAAACTAAGTATTTATTCTTTTAGATTTACTTATCGAGCCTCGGTAAACACAACCCTTGAAACTCAGTCAAAACACCCATTAAAGAGCTCTCTTCAAATATCCCTAAACATTGTTTAAATAAAAGAAAAAAAAAAACTAATTTCCGAGCAAGTCTCATAGAAATAAAAGAAACTTAAATACGGGACCCTTGGCCCGGTCAGATTGGCTGTTAAGTTTTTTATTGGTGCGGGGTGTGGGTTTGGTTCCCGGCTCGTTTATTACGGATTACGGCTGGCTCCGTTGAATTATGTATTATCCGTTTTATCTAAATAATTCTAAACGTAATTGATTGCCCATGAAGTTTCACGAGATATTCATATTTCATTGTAGTTGTCATTTGAAGGACTATTATACTAATTATTAATTAATGTTTGAAAGATTAAAATTGATATAGCATATAGTTAATATTGTATCTTAGCATTTGTAACTTTCGCTGACGAAGTCTATTGTCGATTTGTCGTAGTAAGTGAGGAATTGATAAAATTAATATTTATTACGACCTTAGATTGAGTTGATTTCATTCGTATAGTTCAATTATTGTGTAGGAATTTAAATCATTTTCGCTGGGGATACGATAGTTAACCAGGTAAGTAAGCAGAAAAAGTTTTACGAAAACACTATATTTGTTTACATTATAATTATTTAGCATATATTTTTATTTATTGAGCATATTTATTGAAACTCGGACTAAATTATTGAGCCCATTTGACGTTTCTTAACCTGCAGGTAATGTAAGTACATAATCTGTAATAAACAAATGTAAATAATAAAAACAAACAGTCAAATAAAATAGTTTATACCTAACAACAATAAATGAAGGCACGTCACCAACTTAGTTCTAGTATCTCAGTCAGAATATCAATCACAGATTTATAACAATAACAAGTAACAAGACTGCGCAGGCGCAGCACTGACGACAGCACCTCGGTGAGGCGGCGCCTACCTCGTCAACAGCGCCGTCAGCACGCGCATCCTGAACTCACTCAAACTCAACGGCTCCTCCCCGCTGTACGAGTTATACAAGTGAAAAGCATTGTTTAAACAAATCTGCAGAGCTTGCCCGAGCAGTGCGTGGTGACTATTCAGCATGACCTTGATGCACGGCCTGTACGAAGACAACGTCTCCAGCAGCTTCTTGCTTGTCTTTGAAAAGCATTTTCTGTATTTACCAATTGTTTGAAACTCATCTTCATGATTACACAGCGAGTACACAGTGTCGACGCCGTCCTCTGTGGATATGTAGCACTTTCTCTTTCTGGAGCAGTGCTTCACAATATGGATGGCGGGAGAGTCTGGCTGCTCCAGCTTCCTTCGTTCGTTACTACTGAGTCTTGCTGTACAATATGTTTTCCGTTCCAGTAATTTGGAAGTTAGCTTATAAGAACTTGAATTCTTACCCAAATATAGGACATGGCCTTCGTGTAGGTGTTCTGTCAGATTTACAATGTGTCTATGTTTGCTAACTCGGTCCCCGTTGAACTTCACCTGATAGCTCACCACGATGCCGTTACTGTCGGTGAGCATTAAAAACTGAGCTTTACTTTTTGGCACATTTTTTTTCTGACAGTTTACAGTCGATGTAGTAAGAGTCAAATGTTTTCCTGGATAGTAAATTTCTTTCATCGTTTTATTGAAATTATCAACGATGAATTGAAATTTTTCTAAAGGACTTGAGGGATTCGTCGACTCTTGGACAATGTCTAGAGAAGTGTATATTTTCATAAATCGAGAACGCGGCATAAAATCTCCGAAACGCGGTAAATTAAACAGATACCCAGGGACCCAGTACTCGGTGAGGTTGCTCATCCTCATGGTACCAGTATGTAGCAGCAGTCCAAGGAACGTTAACAACTCTTCACAAGTCAAGTCTTTCCAAGCACTTGATTTGTCCTCACTCGAGAACAGTTTGTTTGTTGACCGTGCTATTCCACCCAAAAGATGATCAGATATAAACCAGCGGAAAGCTTCAATTGGAGTTCGTGGAGGTGAAATCAATAAGTCTCGTGTTTTGTTTAATTCAAACCTAGTCAGCGAAGCTGCTTTGTAGGAGGAAGCACTTAAATAATCCTTCAGGGAAACTATAATAGGTAGTCGCCGAGCACCGGGTCTACATGATAGGTCCTCGTCAGAACTGCTGTCGTGCTCGATGCTCTCGTGATCGACATCTGAGGTCTGATCGTCTTCTGACTCGCTCACGTCTGACATGATTCCATCGAGCCGATCCTCGTCATCGTTGTTATTTATTCTCATTATTTTCGCAGGCCTGTTTGCAACTTCTACATCGACGGTGGATGTGGCGCTTGTGGACTGATTGCAGTATTTTGCTGTATTTACATTTTGAGAACATATTTCGGGATCCAAACTTAATATATAGTGTCGCTTACCCCCTTCCTCCATTTCGAATAAATTGAACGGTATAGGTTTTCCAGCTTCTGATATCTCAAACTGGTAAAGTGAATTCGTTTCATGATTTTTAATTTCGCTAATATTTGTCGTACTTTTTGTAGTTTCCATATCGATATAGATGTAATTAGGCAATACAATAAGTTAAGTAAAAAAATGATTTTCGAGGATAAAGAATCAACGAGAGCGGACGGGAACGTTACAGTGACGACGGCACGCTCAGAGCGAAGCGGCCGCGGCACTGGCGGGGCGAGGCGGGCGCGGCACTGGCGGGGCGAGGCGGGCGCGGCGGAGGCGCTGGCGGCGCTGGCGCACAGCGCGGCCTGCGCGCGGGGAGCGGGGAGCAGCAGGCATGCGAGTGTGGCGCTGTTGTCACGTTACAGTCGCAGTCGAAGTAACCTTGCCAGTTATGTGACATACATGTATTTTATTTATCAATACGTGTTAGGAAAAAGAGGAAAAAATAACACTCAAGTATGTATATCAATCTACGGCAAAGGGAACTAGTTGTGTAACCTTACCTACAATACTCATGAAATTAGGAGTATTGAGCCAACTGTACCCCTATTCACAATAGCATGAATGTTGACCAACTATAAAAAGTTTTTTTTGAGTTCGTGATCTATTCAAATAATGTTGTGACAACTAAAAAAGCATAACATATACAATAAGGTACCTATTATACTATGTACTGCTTGAAGTATTTATAACATCCACTATATTTAGTGCAGTGCCTGAAATTTATTCAAATCGCTCGTAACGAAAGCGTTATATTACTATTTTTACATATTGAATTATTTGAATGCGTGTAAGATTTACTAAAAAGTAAAAATGTAATAAACAAATGCTGCAATACATTTACAGAGATCCGAACCTATGACTGGGCGCTCAACATTGTCACACTCATGTCACTGACTTCGCACATTGCAAGCTAGCTTGTCCACTCTGCATCGTTTGGAATTTTGGTATCGGTTCAATTTTCCAATATTTATGTCTCCGTTTCTTACAGTTGTTGCTAGGTCATAATTAGCCACCAGCACATGAAGTGGGGTTTGTTCGCCCCTCGGGAAAGGGATATTCTTAACTATCGCTCACATAGATCCTCTAATATTATTCATTGAAATGGTAATATGCATATTTAGTGTCGCGAGCTGTCCCAGAGACCGGCCGGGAAAAGTTAAATTGCCTGTGGATGAGCTCGTGAAATAGTTTTTTTTAGAATGAATAGTTATATTGAAATTTAAATAAAAAGATGGACTAATTTGGTCAGGTTTGGTCAGCTTTCAGTATTCATAAAGTATAAGATTTTTCTGTACCCAAATGAATTAATTTCGTAGGTATTACATCGCTTCTGACTCGGGAATGATACAACGTCTCCAGAAGTGATCCACACTCCACACAACATGGCTGATGTGCTCGCGACACTGTCACCGATGTTTGCATGGAGTGCCAACTTTAAATGTCGCTATATTGCTTTTCACAAGTACCAATAACTCACCCCCGAACCCGCACCGCAGGGGTGCCCGGGGGGGGGGGTCGCAGCTGATGCATACTGCTCCTGTCATCCACAAATCGAATTACAGTCGTAATTTACTGAAACAGTGGATCTCGTTTCTCCACCATTACCATACCTCGTAAAAATATAAAATAACTTTTTTATTTCCAGAAAGTTTTTTGATTTTATCACGACTTTGGTGGAAATTATAGCTTTTAAAGTGTCGGGCGAATGGCAATAATCTGTGTAGAACTATAAAGTAGAGTTATAGAGCGCCGATCAGGGGTAGACAACGTTTTATGTAGAGTTAATAAAATAAATTCTCATAATGGACTATTAAACTTAACGCGTTTCTAATATGAGTGTATTCTTGATAAAAACTATATTTTTATAACTGTATCGTAAAAAGTGTCGTTAAATTAGGTACAGAAACCGTTCCGCTTTTTGTACAAAAAGGGCCTTCGAGAAAATAAACTCTCGACCTGTTTTTTGCTGACTTCCCTGAGTTTCGCTTTTTGATTATACAATAAACAGCTTAATGTTCAACTAGAATCGATTCCCGTACAGTCTCAGCTACTTATACGGCATTGTCAATATCAGGTGCTGAAGATATACGTGCGTCCTCCACGGAGGTATAAACACCAGCAGCGTCCATCCATCACGCCACGCATCATACATCTCGGCCAGATACTCGCGCTAACTTTGTGGAGTATTCGCAGATTGTATCTGTCACATATTCCATTACCGGGAGTCTGCGATACGCGATAAATAACATTCGGCACTGTGACGGTTGACAGCTGCAATTTTTTAAGCCCGCACTTTAACTGGCAGCGTTTTATGCTCGCCACATAAAAATTGTGCAAGTTTACGAGTTTCTGCGGGCGCAAGGGCCCCAAAAATAACGAAGGGAGCACGCTTTATCGTCCTCGATATTAAGACTGCGTAAGTGTCATAAAACGCGTACACTACTCCCAGCGCACCCGCTACCCGGTACCCTCTACCCGGTACCCGCTAGTGTTTGTTAACGCGTCGACGTGAAGGCTTCGCTTTACGGCGCTCTCTTTATTGTTTTATCAGCATATGCTTAGCATGCCGGGGACGAGCGCCGCTCATCGTTTACAATATTTTTTTCGGCGTTTATTTCGTGCAAGAATGTGTAATCAAACCCTTTTTTATATCAATACAATATTTTATGGGATTATTTGAATTCTCATAATATTTTTATTTGGGCTTGGTCGCCATTTCGGAAGATTTATTACTTAATAAACTGACCGTGATAAGTATCATTTTGAAATCGAAATACATAAATACTGAAAAAAGTCGTTGCGAATTTTAAAAATTAATTTGTTATCTCCATAAGGCTGTGTAATTGTTCTCTCAATAACTAACATATTAGAATACATTGAAATCTTATCGTTAATATCGCTTTTGTCGTCAAAAACAAATTACGGACGTAATTAATTATTTCAAAATCCACTCTCCCTCAGTCCTTGCGTGGCGAACAGCTGATTCCGTTATTGTTCCGGGTACACCCTTGAGTTGGGGCCGCATCAAGGAAAAGCGAACCTTATGTGAATGAGGCAGGATTGTCATTGCTTTGAGTCTCCGTAATGATAGGGTGGCAGGAAGTCAGCTGACTGCATCGCTCAGATGTTATTAGAAACAAAAATTTGTGAAGGAACGCGCGACTCGCCGCCAGACGAAAGTTGTTGATCTAGCTAAGTATTATAATTTTATGGCCGTACTTCGAATACCTTTTAGAAGCTTTCGTTTTAACAATAATTTGAATTATAAATAATTTTGGACGGAGGTGCGAGCTGGGACGGAACCTTCTGTGAAGTTATCGATGGTGGAACAGATGGTGTATTTGTAAAACTAAACACGATGTACATATTGTCTAATATATATATAATTTTGCTGTTTACCTAGGTTCCTTATGTATTATGCAATAGTCCTTGAGTTTCATTGTGTTAACTAACCCCTCTGATTCCCACACTTGTTAAGTGCAAGCAGGAGAGTATAAAATTACTTTGAGTGACATTTACGACTCAAAAGCAATTAATATTCTGCTGCGTTGTGTTAGTTTATGTTGTGTCGACTATAATGAGGGATGCGAATAATATCTGAACTCTGTTCAGATATCTGAACTCTGTGATCTGTAGTTGAGAAAAAAAAAACAGTTTTGTTTGAGACAGCTAAACAAATTACACGCCGAAGATTGCAGAGAAGAAAAATAGTAAGTTGATATATTTACAATTAGCTCTAGGGATTGCAGATTTACATTTGAAAAGAGTATATTTACCGCTGTTAATCATTATCAAATATCATAAAAGTCTGAAACAACAACAATATAATATCGTTACGAATTGGGACAGCAGTTCGTTAGCCAACCCCAATTACTAGGCTTACATTAACTGCCTTTGTTTAATCCAAAAATAGGTTTGACGTTTTATAAATAGGCCATTATACCTCCTAAATCTGCGTATATCGGTGTATGAGACCCTCGATTTTGTGTGGAATATTTAGTGGAACACGGGTAGGTTGTGACATTAATTGACATTTGGAGCGGTCGGGATCCCTCTCGAGCGTCCCGGCTCGCATCAATATTAAGGGGTAGTTTATAACGCCGCTCGTGAGCAATCCGGGACCTTACCGTACAGTTTTAAGGAAAATTGCCTTCACAAGATTGATGGTGTGAACTTCAAGAGGTTTTTGGTTCACCTCAGAATGTTATAATTTAAGGAATTGCCTTCCAGACCTCCTCATATTGATGTTTATGGGTGTCGGAGACTTTGTGTTACACACTTGTATGGGAGTTACACACACTGACTACACCGTTATCGTAGACTTGAGATGCTTTAGAAACCTTTGTAAAGAACCCAAATACTTGTTTTAAAGTAAATTTAAAAAGAGTAGAACTAGAACAGTACCTCGCTGTACAATCCCACTGATGATAGCTTTATTTGTGAATAGTATTTGATAGTTTGCTGTAATAACACAAGAAGGCTGATGGCATTCCTTCACGACCCTCGCACCGAACCCGCGACCCACGCACAACCTTCACGTTTCCCTGTGAATAGATTAATTATAGACGATGTTTTTATTTTGTGTTAAGCTTTTATTTAGAAGTACTACCGTGTGGACAGTCTAAAATAATCAGATTTTTATTGAAAATAGACATATCTTTTTTTGTTGTTTTGTTACAATAAATACATTTTATATACTTCACAGTGTCAATGTGTATATGAAATCTCACCTCATACCACCCATTTTCGTAGTCAGCCATCTTTAAAATACAGATTATACGAACATTTATATTTCCGGATCGAAGCGAACGTAAGTGACGTGTCAGAAATCATCACAATTCAATCGAGTGAAAACCTAATTCAAGAATCACATAACGAGCGGGCGCCGAGTGTACTCAACACATCGCGCACAGATGCCTGCTCGCAGCGCGGGGCTGAGTGTACCTCCCCGCCCCCACCACGTAGGGATCAATGGATTTGTTCGTCATATCGCGGGCAAGGGCTCGTGCTCGAACTCAAATGTATATAATATACACATTATACATGTATTGATGTCTAATCGACACACATTACTGGTGCTTATTGAAAGTGGTGTGAGCTTCCAGCGGCTTACTCCACGAGTATATACAGCGTGTACCTGTTACACCTGTCTATTAAACGTACACCATCAACTAATAACAGTTATTTAATGATACAGGTTGTACATATTCATATCGGCATTATACTGAATCTTTTCCCATAGTAATTCTGGTTCGATTTATAATCTTATACATGAATCAAAGTAAACCTGAAAACAAAACATTACCTCAAGGAACACTGTAAACTCAATGTTTTGTTATAAGGAAGTTGATACCAGCACAACGAGCTCACATTTGCAGCTACAAACATATAAAAAGCGTCGTCTAAACGAACGCGCTTCACATAAACCTTATCGTGCGGAACATTTAAAACATATTCACAATTATTCCGTGATTTAGAACACCCTGTGCTCCCCCGGGCGCGGCGGGGGGCGGGACGGTGACGTCACACATCTCCGCCACATATTCTATGAGTTACATGCGGCTTGATGCTCCAGCTGACAGCCCTTAAGATACAGACTCACTCTCCAAGGAAAACACTTCCTTATTCAACCGCCAACATCACTCTGCGAATAACTATTCCCAAAATTTTCCCTAACTTCACAGGAATAAGACGCAAATTGGCATGACAAAAATTTTCTTCCACTGAAAATATGAAGAGATCCTTGCACAGGCAATCTCACGCTCAATGTCGCTTTATCGTTATAATGGAGATTGAGTGCGAGCGGGACGCCGATATGCGTGTGAGGGGACGCGAGTCTTGATGAAATTCATGAAGTCAGCCAAGTTACAAGAATATTTTGTTGATGGGGGTGAGCCCCGCCCCGGAGCCGGCCCTGTACCGCTCTACATTGTGCTGCCGCTCACAGGGTCAAGAAAATCACCAAATCGACCGAATCTGTTACAAAAACCCCCGGGATATTTTGTTTAAGAAACATTTTGTTCGTTTATATTTTTACTAAGGTTGGCATATTTCTCTAATAACCAACCTCGCGATTCTTGTTCCTACGGAACCAATCCATCCAAAGCCAATCGTAATAAACTCTTTATTTATTGCTTGAAAGAGTCACACATAATGACAAACGCCACAAAGTTAGTAGGGAAGCATCGGCACAGTAAACGGAAGCATAAAGCATCGTTCCCCAACCAGTGAAGCAGAGCAAAACATTCGGGAGATGTCCGGCGCAGGGGCACTACACAAGCCGAGGACGAGGCGAGTCCGTCACTTATCATAGTTCAGTCGTAAACCCCGGCTATGTGTCGCAATTTACACTAAGCTCTGTCCAAAAAAACTTATTTACTACCTAGGCTAGGATAATAATATATGTATAATTTTAAAAAGGTAAAATAGCATGAATAGAAAAAAACTGTACCTTCTTAATGATTTTATTGTTAAATTACTTCTGGCTCACAGACCTGTTTTATTTGAAGTTTTAAAAAGCAATGGTTTTTAATTGAATAGGAATGCGGAATAAGAGAAAATACCAGAGAACATAGATGTCTTAACAAAGTATCCAAAAAATTGTGACAAAAGTATACAACAAAAAGATATATAAATACTTTCACCCCTTCTGTACAATGTGCAAACCTCACTCTACGCGTCCTCGTCATAGCATTATATCATAGCTTTAAACATAGCTACTTATCGTAACAAAACTATTATCAGAACTAGATTTGAACTACTACGAATCGTCTCTCAGTACGCGCGAATAACACTAGTCTATGTACTACATATTATTGTGTTCCACTCTCTAAACACAGAGATAGCATCTTAACGCATAACATTCAATAGTTTTTATTTAAACCCTTCGAATGACAGCCGTATACAATCGACATTCACACCGCAAGGGTCACAAAGACCCGTGGATCCTAAAGTTGAGAGAGCCCGTATGTGAGCGAAGAAAATAATAAAAAAATATTAAAAAGGATTCCTTTGTCAGTGGGTAGTTAGGATCGGGTTACGTATGGGTTGGACCCGAACCCCCGGGCCCCGGGCCCCCGCGCCCCGGACTGGCCGAGCGGGGCTACTCGCTACGCTAACTCTTCTACGACTATTTATACTGATTTGCAAATAAACAATGTTGGTCACTGATATTTATTTATTCAGATTTTTCTGCTACGTTTTATCACAATCTTTTCGAAGCACTAGACGCGACAAGAAGAACACCTAACATAAGCTCTTGGCATGAAGTATGTGTACCGGTGCTCACATTTCGAATCCTACGAGTTCAGTTTTTTTTTACTAAACAAATAGAAACCATCGCATCTTGTTCGGAACCTGTTCCCCGCGCACGGAAGGCCGCCAACATAACCACTGCTCATAAATTCAACATTACATGTTTATTTTTATTTTTTAAATTGTATCTGGGATAGCTCGAAACAATTACTTCAAATAATTAAGTTTATAATTACAAATCAAAGCGAGCCGCCGACCCGATGGCCGGTTGACCCTTCGGTGATATTTACTATAATTAAAAATATTACTATTAATATCATTATAAATATTGTTTCGACGTTATTGTACGAGGAAGATATTTTAATCCATCCGATATTATCCGTATCCAATGTAATTACATATCATACGCAGTGATAAAGGGTTTTAAGTAATTATTGTTCTGTTAATAGAGAAACAGACGTATTCTAAGCGTTAGTAATTAGTACTGTTTTAATTTAAGCTTTATAAGTAATTAAATAATAATAGTATTTGAATTGTCGTAATAGTACGAGTATCAATAGCACCTCTATCCTAACAAATAACCGTAGCTTGCGACTGACTTACGATGCGCACACGCAGTTTCTTGTTGCGAATAACACTCTGCTAGACAGAGACAAAAGGCAGTATCTCAAACAAGAGCAACCGAGATAGATAACCGAATTAATTTTGTCGTCGGCACCTTTCCTTAAGTGAACTAATTAAGATGCCGCTCACAAATATCAGCGGAGAGCAAAAAATACAGTTTCCTATTCCTACGATTATTCATATATCCGTCCTCAGTGGTCGCGACTGACTTATTAATTTATACTCTATACTTTAATATATAAAGCTGAAGAGTTTGTTTGTTTATTTGTTTGAACGCGCAAATCTCAGGAACTACTGGTCCAAATAGAAAAATTATTTTTGTGTTGAATAGACCATTTATCGAGGAAGGATATAGGCTATATACCATCACGCTGCGACTAATAGGAGCGAAAATACAATGGAAAATGTGGAAAAAATAGGGTAGGTATAAATCATAACTTATATCTTCTAACCCCGCGGACGGAGTCGCAGGCAACAGCTAGTTAATTATAAATGAAAAGTAATACGAAGTTTGGGAATAAAATATTGTAAGTATTTGACAAGACACAAAAATATTTTTTGTTATTTCTATGCAATATTGTCGAACCGCGATACAGAAAGGTTCTTCATAACATAATGATTCCACCTTCTCGTATTACAGGACACCGACCCACAACACAAAAACAGTAAGTGCTGTGTTTTACACAAAAGCCCAGAACCAACACGCGATGCAAAAAACATAACAAAAAAGGATCAAAATATTTTGAAAACCAACATTAAGTCGGCCATATTGTTTTCGTCGCTCAGCCAACTTGCGTGCGCGTGCGCATCGCTTACCGCGCGTATTTACAGCACTCGCTAATTTATTGAGGCATTTATAACGTTGCAGGACGAAGCGAGGGCTGATGTTATCATTACATTAAGACTATGTTTTAGTTCTGATATATGAAAATACAAGAAATATAGGTAAGTACCTATCTATTAAAACAAAGCTCTACAAGACTCTAAGTTATATGTTACGGGTACAGTTGTCCACTCAAGGAACCCTAAAGACCAAACTTCAAAGGTTAATCTCGTGACGAGACAATCTCCGAAATGCTTCCACAATCAAAGCGTGACAATCACATGTATATCGCTCCTGCGTGACTTAGATAACGGCGTCTTGTCAGCAGGTAAACACTGATAGCGTGACGTCACTGATAGCAGGTCAACAACACTGCAACAACAACCTAACATGTTTGGAGCACGCATCATGTGTTAGGAAACTCTAAATAGGTAGATGTAGGTATATCATCATCCTAGCCTCTTATAGCATCTTTCTAGCTACTACCCTTAACGATTGTCAAAGACGAATAAACAACATAATGACACGGATGGTCACGTGTTCGATCATCGTGTGCAATTTTAGCATAGCCACGAGTGTAGTCAATAAAACGGACAAGCACATTGTGCATTTCTTGGATTCAATGTTTTAAGACTAAAATGTCAGTTTTTAGGGTTGCATGAATTAGCTTGAAATTTAAGACAAAAGCAAAGGCATCATTGTCTCATGTTGCACAGAATCAATCTGACTATACAGTGTGAGCAATAGCTATGCTATAAATGTTGACATGAGTATGAAATAGGAAATAAATCCTAATTCTCCATATCCGTATCGGTAACTAGTCTCATTAAGGGCACTCTTCCTATGGCTAAGAATTTATAGAATGTGGCAACTTAAGAGCAAATACTATTTAGCTTCTATATCCATTTACATAGGTATGTACCTTACATAAGTTAAATCACAATAACTACTTTTTAACTCGTCACATTTTTTATTAAAATATGAAATAAAAAAATACATTCGCGCTCCTTATAACGTTTCAATTCAACCAAAGGTACGGTCCATTTGTAATGAAAGCAACACATTTTGATTCACATTTCTCTTTAGCTTTATAAAAGAAAGAGTGGTTATTATGCAACGTGCGCACTGAATGCATCATTAAATTCTTTATAATAACAGTATTTTATTCAAATGTATTGTGAAATGGCGCGGAGGGATCAGCCGAGTGGACAAAGGCGCCCCCTGTTGTCACCACGTACCTCGCAATATTTACACAGGAATACCGAGTGTCTGCTACTCTTGGTAAGTTTGTTCATATTCAAATGCGGTGGGAATCATATCGGTATCATGCTACACTGCTGTTTCACTAAATATTCATTTTGTTTAGTTGAGGTTGACCCGAAAATAGCATTTTATTAATTCATTTAAAAAAGTTTCAGGAATTTATCTAACTGAACAGAAGAGAAGGCTGAAAAAATCTCAACTACGTAGATGTTGAACCATGATACACCTGAAAAAAGGATACTATACTAAGCTTAATTAATTCAAGAAGCAAATTATCTAATCAGCTCAAAAACCACGGGCGTCCGCGCTGAGCCCACGTGCCATCACCTAATTGTTTCGAGCTCATAAAAAACACATTAACTCACAATGATTTGGTGGCAGCGTGTCACCACACGTCACCACACATCACCACGCGACACCACGCGTCACCACTCCCAGAAAGTCGCGTACAATACACAATTAAACAATACTACTCTAATGAAGCGCGAATTAATTACTCCTGATGCGTTCATTAATATTTTATTTAAATCAAAGCGAATTAAGTAATTTAATTAAATTGCTTTTGTTTTAAATAAGTACGACAGAAACGATTTAAAGTTTTTTTACTAAACAGTTGACACTACAGTGTGTGTAATATTAAATACTACATATTACATCGTATCGTTGAGGTGGACTCTGGTGGAATGAAACGACCAAAATATAAGGGTGCTTTTGAAGCTCTGTTTGTTCCGTGTAGGTCAGTATCAAGCGCAAAGAGATTTCCAGAGGAAAAAAATGAAGTCCTTTCTTAACCGTTCACAGCGTCTGTTTCCTGGACGTACCCTCAAACATAAAGGAAACAGGACATACTTGGAGAGTATCCTTAATGGCGAGCACGGGATTATGTGCGGCGGGCGGAGGGCGCAGGACCGAGCCTCACAATAGCACCTCATGATTTATGGCAGGTCTTACAGGCTCGTGTAACTGTGCCATTTACGATATTACTGTATTATGAATTATGTAACAACTGCACACGACACCTCGGACATTACGTTTTGGACAATTTGAAAATCTTCTCCGATTTTTGTTTTAATATTTTTTCTTATTTATTTTATATGGAAGCTTTAGAAGATTTTAAGTTTTGTAGTTTTCGTTTCCTTCAGTCAACTGATACATCTACTAGACCACGTAACGTCAACCGTGAAGTGGTATCTACGTGTTATTCAACGATGTCAGCTATCTCTAAATAAACTTGCATGCAACACTATCCCAAATATTCGCCTTTATATACGACTCACACACCACGATGTCTGCATCTTTCCCTAACTGTATTAGGGTCGGCTTGTGGGGACTCTGGATGTAAATGGATGGCCCCATCCACAGCCTGGCACTTACAGGCGTAGTGGTGGAGATGTCGTAATGACCACATTGTCTTCAGCGGTACGACCGCAACATACATGTCTGTACTACGTAATTGCTTCCGCATGTTGTTCTTGATATACAAAAACACCCTTGATCCGATTAAACAAAGATATTGTTCTGCAACATGCCGTCTTGTTAACAGGAGGAATAGGGGGATAGATGGACTATTCTTGATTGTACACCACAGAACAACAGGAGTTAACAAGAATTAATAGTTACATGGCACCATTATGGGTGTAATTAAAAGACTCTTTTCCGTTTAAAGAGTTTTAAAATCTGTTAAGTTTGAGAATTGAACAATTTTACGAGATATAAAACGACGAGAGTGTCACAAATAAATGCTTAACTAGAAGAATATGTTCGTAGCGTGGATGTAAACACACATTTTATTAATATTTTATTCAAATAGCCTAAACGCCGACCTCGCTTATAATGGAATTAACCTTAATCTACTAAAGCCATTCATAGGTGAACTACATATGTTTATAGTGTTTTATTTTTACTTATAAGATACATATAGTTACATATAATTGTATTTAATTTATTTGGTTTTTGAGCAGCTATCGAAAAAATTGCTT
This sequence comes from Trichoplusia ni, assembly GCF_003590095.1. Taxonomy (NCBI): domain Eukaryota; kingdom Metazoa; phylum Arthropoda; class Insecta; order Lepidoptera; family Noctuidae; genus Trichoplusia; species Trichoplusia ni. The sequence goes on from NC_039497.1 coordinate 4,739,865, forward strand.
ACATCAAGGGCAGTTTCTATTTCCAAAGAAATCAGAAAATATTTATTATGAACGTGAAAACTATTAAAAGAGTCCCCATAGCTATTTTTAGGAAGTACTGACATAAGTTTTAATAAAAGGAACCTTCAAAGCATTTAACAACACAAAACAATTCTATCTGGCATTTCATATCAATAAATAATAATAATAATTTTATCTGGCAACACATATGTTCATCAATATGTAAGAGAATAACGGTGTCTTGTATCTTCACGACAGTAACGGTACTGAGCGTAGGCAGGAGCGGGCGACGAACACGCGCGCATATTCAGCAGACAATAAAGATACGCCATAAAGACAAACCGATGAAATATATTGTATATTTGGTAAAACGGTTATAATATTATATATTAAGCTTATTATAGCTTTTCTATGATTTTCTGGCTAGGAAAAGTGTTAGCTTTTTTTAAACCAAGGTTGTATAACAGCCTTAAATTTGAGGTTATCCTTGGTTTCCCTGAGAGGCTGGCATAATGGCATTAGATCCTGACTATTAAGTCTATGTAACTAACTTGGATGATTACCCTGCGGAAAAATAAATGATAGTCGGTCCAGAGATGGTGTGGACATCGGTGAACATACAATGGTTTTACAAAGATGAATACTGGAAGAAATACAAATGAAATATACAGCGAAACTCGTAATAAAACCGACCGACCGGACTATTCTTGTGTTGTATCGGTCTTGTCTTCCTATATAGGAAAGGTTTGAGGATCATCATCACGCTACATCACTGTTATCTGTATGTACAATCCAGTTTACTGACGATTTATCCCTTGCCTTATAATTTTAAGGAAGTCACACCAGAACATGTTGTCTCTGGATCGATCCTGGCCACACATAGAGGCTCAAGGCCATCACGACAACAAAACCTTATTTATTTTGAGTAAGGTAAAAATACCCCTCCCCCCCTCTCCCTGCTCACTCCTCAGTATTCGCGTGACTTTGTTTATGAAGAGGTGTTCTAATGATTCATAATGATGTCGTTAGCTAATAAATTATGTCTAGATATGTGTGACACATCACTAGGCTCTCAAACGACTGGTAAACAATAATATTATGTGTTTGTTTTACGATAGCAGTCTAGAACTAACTTATCTATGGACTAGTCGGATGTTTCTCGAAGTCTTATGTTGTTTATTTTACTATTTATATAAGATGTGGGTGTACATCATTTTCATATGTTTAAATAAACTAGTTTTCCTCGAACGGTAGCAATAACTTGCATGTTTAATTTCTGTTTTTATGAACTGAAGCTGCTCATTAAGAAAATGCCAAAAAATATAACTTCATCAGTTTCCGACACTTCATAAAATAATATGTGACTAAAAATTTACGTTCAGCCGAGAGCCGGGCGCCGGAGCCCGAGCTTATCAAATTACTAAATGGTGTTCACAGTGGCACGGCCGCGCGCCCACCATCCATCATACTGAACGCGGGGAAACCACCGACCACTCCACCCAGACCCCAGACAATCAACCGATCTCCCACATTATTTCCACTTCCCACCATTTTGTGAGGGTAAAGGAGGTCAGTCGTCATTGGTTCTGCCGAGTCAGACCAGATAACAATTTCGCGGAAGAATTCCCATCCGTTTTAACTTTACGTTTGAAGTGGACTCTTTTGAGAACATTAAGATGTTACATCGGTTACTTTAATTTATAGATTACCATTTGATTGATTGTTAGGTTAGCTGAAACTAAACCTATAGGTGTGTACACAGATCTTTCGGTCCATCAATGATCATCATCGATTACCACTGAGCAATACGTCAGCTAGGTAAATATGTAGTTTTCATACAAAGTTTTTTTGACTGAAATCGCTGTAGTTTCGTAAAGCTATCCCGTGTAATCCTGGCAAGAAATAGTCCGAGCAAAATAACATTCCTCCTTTACAATAGTAATACTCATAACATTAGTATTTGCTGTGGGTCTCCCTACGTCCGGGTTTCCGCAGATTTATCTTAGTTTAGGGCATCCGGTAAGGTTATGGAAGAGCTTAATTTGTAGTCTGGGTTTTTTGGCTTTAAAGTCCCATGATAACGAGAAATTCCCGAGTCTAAGAGATGGCAACCCTAGGTGTGGGTATCAGGTGTGATGGTACAAATGTATTCATCAATTAACATAAATAATTGTTCAGTGGGCGATACATCGCGGACTCATGTTACTATCGTTTAATTTAATATGATGCTAGTACAAGGTCTCGCGACAGTCCTCAACAATCACTTTGGACCTTGTGGGTGCCTTCACGACCTCTCCCGTGTTGGACGAACAGAGAGGCTTCAAAACATTTTAGCTATAAAACATTACCGTTAGTTAGTTATTACCGTTAAATATTAGTAATGTACCTCAATGTCGCGTATCTGTTGGTCTAGAGGTTAATGACCCTGACTGCTATACGTTAGGTTGTGGGTTCGATTCCCACCCAGGACAAACATTTATGTAACGATCAGTTCTCTAGTACTCGTAAATACTCGTAATACAAGCTACTTGTTCAGTTTGATACTAGATGGCGTTGTGTGAAAGTTGTAGAATATTATAAAATTATTATTGTTATACCGTTGGTTGTGCTATGTGATTAATAATTACAATTTCTTTATGCACAATTCTACTCACTAAGTCTTTTTAAAATTCTTTACCATTAGTTTTACCCGAGGTTCCTTGACGATCCATGTTCGAAGGGGAACCAGCAATACAGAAGCACACATTACAATGATCGCTGTTATAAAATACACTGATATACCATACACATCATGACAACGCGTGTATAGTTTGTTTACCGGATGATCAGCCCGCATGATGAACACATGCAGGTGAGAAGCAGAAGGCTCACTCGGTTATGTTACAATAGATATACCCCAACTTTACTAGAACAAGATTGTAATTGTCAAATCGTCTAACCCTAGGTATTTTTAAATGTATAGAAGCATTTATTTCTGCATATCTTTCATATTCATAAAAAAAAGTTTAAGGAATTTAAGCCTTTTGACGCGGGGGCTTCACAAACATAAAATTTACATGCACAAAAATACCCAGACTCAGAACAAGCATTCGTGGATCACACAAATGCTTGTCCTACGTGGGGATCGAACCCGCGACACGTCGCTCACAGTGGGTTTGGCGTCATGACCTCAACCACCCGGCTATCCGTGCTCTCAACATGTTTTGTTCAGTAATTAACAATTTATTTGTAAAACAAAAATATAGTAACAAAGCATCTAGTTATAAGATTATATTTGTATGAACTAGTACTACTGTGGCTGATAGGTATTGTAAGCAAGCACGTGAAGCATCATAAAAAATACAATAATTTTATCTTTAAAAACAAGTTGATCCATCAGCTCATATCACCAACTCATGTGCGATAAAAAAGCACCCTACCCAATAGAAATAAAGTTTAAAACCGCATGGTATAAAAAATATGGTGGAAACCGGTCGCTGCAGTTTTCAGTTATAAAATTAAATTAATGGACACATTAAAATAATAAAATTTACATGAATCGTGTTATTTGTGTCTGTTTTGTATCGAATGCGTGGACAGTGGGCAGTGGCCAGCAGTGGTCACTGACACTGACGCATAAACAACCGCACGAAACATGTACTACGTATGTAGTCTATAGCTACACAACGTTCATTAATAAAACTAACTTCACGAATTCAGTGAAAGGAGAAAACGCATTTTCCCCAAAACGGGCCATAATTTATCATCATTACACAAAATTTTTAATACTTTATTAATTATCGTGAAGCTCACAATGGTTTCCTGAAAGCCAACGAAAGCCAACAGCGTAAACGCATTAGGAGACAAATTTGACAGGCTGTCAGTTTGCCGCGTGACGTCACATCCCGTGTCTCATTAAGTAATTCGGCTTGACGGTAAGTAAAGGGTTGCGAGATTTAATAAAGAAACTTTGATACGAAGGAGTTTCATCTTAATGTGTTTTTGTACTTTTCTGGGAAGTCTTAAGTGGTGAAGGCATCAGGTGTAATGGCGACGACGCTGTATCGCTGCGGCGCGCGGCGCGGCGGCGCGGTGTGGAGCACAGACTACTTTCATAAGACCGCGAAGTTTTTTGCGATGTACTTTGTATTAACACATTTTGTAACTTGATAATGATGATACATTTAAAGTGTGTGAAGGAACGCACCTTAATTTTGAAAGTAACTTAGAACGAAAGAAAATTCGATGAATTAAAAGTTACAAACAATCTAAACTGTTCCTGTTTTTGCTGAAAAATATGGAAAGAGGAGAGGGAGGCACTTATCCAGCAGGAGGACAACATGGGATTAAATCAATAAATAAATAAGAAATGGTGTCTATATGGAGGCAGATCAGCTTGTGGCGAGCTGATTGTAAGTAGCGAGGCAAAGGAACCTGAATACTCCAGGGGGTGCCTCACTCTTTGAACTGCCTGAACTGGCTTGCTAGAAACGGATTGCAAGAGCTCTAAGCTCGGGTGGGAAGTGACTTATGACGTAATAATGATCTCTAGTAATATATCTCTTATTTCGATAATTTCTAATATAATGTAATAGTCATTTCAAATGAAGTTAGCCTGGGAATGAAAAGAGATACAAATAATAATAACATAATTTTCCTGCGACATCTATCATATCGGTGTTCAACCATATTTCAGTAGACTGCCAATCGTTTTACCAATCTGATAATATTTACTGATTGATGCGAGACTTACCGGCCGTTTTGTTATGTATTCAAGCAATAATCACTATCATTTTAAAATGAGTAAATAAGTCATACCTTTTATGAAACCTTATCTCAAAGTACAAAAGAAGAATTTACAAAAATATTCCCTACAAAATATCAAGAATTCTAGAATATTTTTACACAATTAATTTTGTGAATCGGTGCCGCGTTTGAAATACCAAAAACGGTGCCAAAATAGCTGCGGAATGTTTTGCGAATACCGGATCGTTTGGTAAAGAATGCGACGAGGCTAAGCCTGAATAAATGTTGCAGAAAAATACAAACGTGCTAGTTGTAGTATCATGATGTTCCGTTAGCCTAATCTGTGGGGTATGCTTTGCTTTTAGTTTATTTCAGAACACGCCTGACATGTAAATGTCTTCTAAATAACGTGATGTGTTTTACCTCGTCACAGATTTTTTACCGAAAATTCTTAGTATGTGCTTAGTAAATATGCTTTGATGACTGCATAAGTATAGAAACAAACTATAGGAGGATGAAACTGAGCGGGTGGTTGATTATATTGGTCTGTTACTCTGTTTATATCTCTGAGTATTATGTGAAAACCTTGAATATAGTCCTCCGTACTTGATGATCAAAATGGATTACTTACGAATACATAAACATGAGTCGAAAGCAAATTAATGGAAAATGGTTTCAACAACTTAGTTCCCATAAAACTGTAATCAATCACACGTTATCAGTTATATCAGTGTCATGATATAACTGTCGAGAGGGTAATTAAGCGAAGATACACGTAGGAGGTTCGTGGAGTGGCTGGAGAGGGCCCTCTCAGCGCGCATACTGCACACGTGTGACCACTGCGGACCTCCCTTGACAACTGCTGCCAGACACCTGCCACGCGAGAGACAACCCTACACTAATTGACATAAGACACAAGATCAACAAAATAATGAAACCTATTTTTAGATCGAGCGACAAGTGGACGGTTTTATTATCAAAGTGCAAGGCATTAATTAAAATGAAATTAGAGCTTGTGTTGTTCAAACAATTGAGTGTGATCTTTAAGTTACATAAGTTTAGGGTAGAAATTCGAATGCTTTAAGGATAAAAAAAGATCGGGTTCAGTGGTTATTATTACGTAGAGTGAGGAGACGATGTCGTGTTGTGACATGTGTTGCGAGGCCCGCTCATGATGCTGCGCCTGCATCTACTACGATCGCTTTATGAGCTAATGAGACACAACACACCGAACAATTATAACTCCGTAAAACGAGAACATTTTATTTATATGCACTGACGTTCATTTACAGAACTTTTCACGTAACTGTACATTGTAAACTACCTGTATACAGAAATTCACACAAATCGTTAGCGGTTTTGTGTTAAAGGGTACAACAATTAATTGGCCCTTACACTATTAGCACGGAATATAGTACATATGTTTCTGTATCCCTACACCGTGTTGGAGCAGCTAAGCCGCTGATCCGGCATGATGGAGCTCGCCGCGGGCGGAGCACTCCCTCAGAGAACATTAAGCTGGTAAAACCACCGCCGCGCACCCCCCCCCCCTCAGGACCTTCGGAGGTCCGCCCGCTTGCACGGAATATCAGGAAACCGCTAGTTTTCAAAAAGCCTATAATGTTGTAAATAAAACTGCATAACTAAAGTTTTATCTTTTAATTACCTTTTTCTGGCACAGTAATCCCAAGTTAAGAGTATCGATCGTTCTGACGTGATGCCACCTGCTTGCAGATCAACTTTACATGGAAACTACGAAGATATCGCATTATGAAGGTTCTCGTAACTAGCCATCTGTAGTACAGCCTGCACGAAGTATTCCTATTCCTCGGCTGCGAGTGTTTCAGATAGTCTCGTTACCAGCTCCCATGGTTTCTTCTCGTCGCTGCCTCCGACTAATCAGACCATATCTATTCTAAACGCTGGCATCTGCATGAATAACATGTGTATGCAAATTCTGAGCATATTTAAGAGACGATTCCTATTCCGTGTTAGTTAGTGAGGGCTTGGAGTAATCGCACCATTATTTAGAGGGATTATAAATTGTCTGTAATATATCAGGGATTTAGCCAAGTTTGGGGTTCATCCTGTAAAGTGTCGGGCTATGATTGTGACGCTATCATTATGTGCCTGTACCCGGCTTACCGCGGTCCTACCAGTTCTCCCACATGTTTCATGTAGTGTGGCGGTCTCCTCAGCTCTGGGTTACTCAAGGTACATTTAATATCTATTTATCTTGTTTATCGCATCGTGACTCGCTCCTTTTCCCGCATATCATCGTTCACACAATCCATCCATCTCGTCCCGGCTGCCAGAGCGTATGCAAAAAAAGGGAACATTTAATTATATTACAGCCTCGCAGCAAAGAAAGAGAGTTAGTTAATATTTGTTTTATAGATGTCAGTTGGTACTACGGATGTACCACGTGATGATGAAATAGATCGATCAATAACAATGTCAAGTTCTAAATAATGGAAATAAGTTGTCACGAAAATATTCTTGTTAAATTCTTGTTTTCTGATACTTAAATGAACCACTGGAATCGGTTGGATCTCTCTGTGTTACTTGTTAATTAAATAATCAATCATTTAATGGGTTAATACTTGCCTTATATTATTAAGTAGCGAAAGCAGTTATAGCTTCCAAGACCTGGCCTGAAAAATGAAGCGATGAGTTTTTAATTTGAGTTTTTTTTTTGTTTAAATGCCACTTCAAACAAGTACACTAATGTTCTCACTCAAAAAGCCTTTAAAATTGCATTTCCGCTTACATTAGGCTGGTCGCTAAAAGCCTTTTTATACGGTGTAGCGCAGTACTAGTAACGAACCCGCACCAGGTGTCACGACCAAATGGGAACAATTCCACGGGACATAGTGGAACATAATTTCATTAGTATTTTTTGCGGAGAACAAAGCCGAGAATTTAAGGTCCAATTTCGTTTGTGGACGTTACCAGTAATTGTTGGCGAGCGCGCATTTTACTCTGCTGACAGTTTACGGGAATACCGCCCTTTTTGCTTGGAGTAGGAATTTTACATTGTTCCTTAATTTCCTTGCGCAATATCGACGATTTTGATTATGACCGCTTTGTGTGCACGTACTTGTAGAACTTGCTAAATAGGTATATTTGGTTCAGGCCAGTACTTACTCGCTTGCGTGACATTTACATAGTTATTATCATTCATTTATGTATCCACTCGTTCTTTAATCTTTTTAAATCACATATTTATTCGTTTTCCGTAAAACGTGTCGCGCCCGATACAGACCAACTTCTTTTCGTTTTCATCAGGTTGCCATGGCGACGGGAGTCATAGACAATGATTGATTCTTCGCTATGTTAAAATTCGCTTCGCTGCTCGCTACCTTAAAGTATGATAAAATAAATAAATTTGAAAAATAAAGAGCCTCATTACTCGTGGTTTCGGAAGGACCAGCAGCTCTAAGTGATTTCTTAAGCTATAGAACTGTTTTTTTTTATTATTACATAATTAAGTTAAAGTTGGCCAAAACAAGCAGCCATCACTCTAGTAGTCTAGTTCAACATGTACCGTCTGCCCTCGTGAGCGTGAGTTCTTTATTTTTCTTCCCCTAAATATAAAGGTCCAAAGTCATCAATAATATATATCAAGTGGCAAGTGACCTCGTTAAGTCCCGCGACTATAAAAATCATCGTCCAATCCTAACAAGCTGCCAGCTCTCCTGCGGGAGTCGTCATCGTAAACCTGAGCGGGCTGGCAACAGCGTTGCTATGGCAACCGAGGCCTCTTCATGCCTCCTGGGTGACACTTCAACATAATCTTATGTGTGAAATGTCTGCTTAAATGATTTAGGATACCTTATATAATTTATAGAACAGTTGTCTATACGAAAAAATAAATCGGTTATGAAGTATACCGCAGGTACCCCCAGTGTGGGACGTATTTCAAGTAACCGACACATTTTATTGCAAAATCGACTTTCTTATATAGCATAGCAACAATAGTCGTAAAACTAACAATCGACTAATATCATAAAATACAAACCGTACTTAACACAAAAAAAAAACTAATAAAACCAACTTCACAAAGGAAAGGTGACGATTTCAGAAAATATAACTCTGGCTCACAAGCCTACACTTGAAATACAACTCAATGGCTCAAGGGATAAGGTTGAGAATGTTTATGTAAGCTTAAACAACAGCAACCAGATTGATGTGTTACCGAAAACCTTTAGAAGCCATAAACCGGTACATGATTACATATAGGTATTTTACAGCTGTTTAATAAAATCCAGCATTGTGAGGCGCGGCGGGTTTACTGCGCGCATGACTCGTAAACCTCGTAATTACTGAACATCTGTTACCAGGCGGGACACAGCCAGGCACAGCAGAAGTGCCACTGCACACCTCCCCTGGAACTTACGAACAACTGCAAGTAGACGATGGCATTTATACATATTACTCTTTATAATACTGTTCTTGTACTACTTTCCTTACTTTCGATGTTAAAAAGCAGTAGATTACAATAAATACCTCTATAATGTACCTTCTGTATTGACTACCCATGAGTAGAGCCAGGCTGAACCACAACATACATAAGTTTGTTTACATCACAGGGACCAATAAAACGGTGAATCAAAGAGATCGGGAGCGACCGGTCTTACACACCATCACATATCATATATTTTAAAATACATATAATTAAACAAGTGTTCATTGATCGACGTTCAGAACAAACCGTCATTAGATGTATAAATAGTGATGTTGTAACACTTCACCACTTAGCACGGCAATCGTTATCGCTTGGCGGTCTCTTCTTATGTTGGATGTCTCTTTCTCTTTTATCTCTTTTTTAAAAAACGACTCCCGCAGTAAGGAATTTAATCCTTGAGTCGCGGGGGGTTCACAAACATACGAATCACATGCACAAAGAAACCCAGACTCAGAACAAGCATTCGTGGATCACACAAATGCTTGTTCTACGCGGGGATCGACCCCGACGACTCGGTTATCCGTGCAGTGAATATTATCCAGTTTCGAGGGACAGAGCTGCGGACCTCTGATCACAGTCTTCGTATATTTATACCGCAGCGTCGCTATTTACACAATTAATGAACTCAATATTTCGGGAATTTCCTCATTAACATTTATTCAACGCCCATTTTGGGTACAAAGGAAACTTCAAACGATCTAAATAATGGCAAAATTATAATTTTACAAAAATATCACGGAAATGTGTTTAACAAGCAATCATTAAGCGCCATTATCGTTAATTAAGGCCAGACTAAATAAAAATATACCGCAACTAACGGCCTTAGGAGACTAAATTAATAGCGCAAAAATATATAAAATGAATCCACCTTTCGTCTATTGTGCGCCTTCAGAGCGAGACCCTCTGTAAAGCTTAATTATCGCATAAAAATGCAAATGTCTTCAGGGCCCGTCTGCCCCCGGGGCGATGCAATTTAAAAAAGTCGCTGTCAAAAATAAGAATATCACTTTTTCCCCTTGATTTTAATAAAATCGTGATCCTCAATTTTGTAGCGGAATACAGATTTCCGATTTGGAGATCCTTCGGGTGGAAAATTGAAAATTTTCACTTTGTGTTAATTGCAGTAGATTGTGTTGGCCCGCTGACGTCACGACAGACCCTGGAGTGGACCTACCGGGGCTGACGTCACGAAACCGATTTACTGAACACATCGTAGTCAATCGTTTTCATGAGTTTTTTATACTGTAGATACACAGTAACCGGGGGGGTTACTGTGTGTATACAGTACAAAAAACTCTACATATAGTATACTGTTATAGTTTTACACATTTGATGATATATTTACATACACCAGCACCTACCACCGATTAATTACGTTAATCTCTCGCGCTCGAGATAGATCCTCGTGTGATAGCGCGTGACGTGAGCGCCCGTCGTGATCACTCGCCCGCCGAGTGTCTGCCGGTATCTAACTGCTCACACAATATTGACTCGCCGCAGTCAGGACGTCTCTGACTCAACAACAAACACACAACGCTCACTTGTCACGGAGCTGACGTTACTATGACACTTGACACACGCACCATACTACACTCTTTTTTGAGGCACTAGCAACATGTATCGTAAGAAAATTATATTTTAGGGCTCCATTTTCATCCAGGTCTGCCATACTGTAACCGGTAATTTGTGTTCGCTTACAGAGCGCTATGGAACAAAACCAATCTACTCATAATGGTTATACGCTATTGTCAATCCCTTTCAAAACGATTTCAGTTTTAAGGTGTAAGTTAATTGTTAAGTCGTCATACTATTGCCTTAAATAGGCTATTTTGTCTTATACAGACTAATAAAAAATGCACATTGACTTACTACAAGCTTATTCGATTTTAAGTAGTTTTAGATATTTCTTGTAAATGCTAGTTTCCTACGATGTCTTTAGTTTATTATTTTTGAGTGATCATACATGTACGTATGTATGAATTTGCGAGTGACGAGGGTACAAGTCCGGTTTCGAACCCGTAACTCCCGCATACGAGTACACCAGGCTTCCAGATATCGGTGTTGGATAACAATACTCTCGTGCTCAATATATTTGCTAGTAGATTCGTATGTCAGAGTATTTTTTCATTGAGCACCGTTTGAGGTCGGTGTTTACTACAGCGCGGTGGCGGGAGTGTGGGTGCGCACGAGCATGGCCGCGCCACGCCGTCTCCGCGTGCCCCACCACGCCGCCGCGCCGCGCGCCGCCGCGCCGCCCCCGCGCGCTGCCGGCGAGCTATTTTACACCTGTGTGGGCTAATTTAACTTTACTATATTTTTAACCAAAACACAAACCAACACAAAGTGATTCCAAAAAACTTGAAACTCGAAACAATTCCGACTGTTTTCATGATGCATGGTTCTTATTAAGCAACACATATACTTCACGCGAGTCACACTCGTGGTAATTACCCACACATGATGAGGACGCATCACCAAACTTACCATCAAAAGTTTTGCTTCAAATATATAGTAAACAGCATATCTACAACATGTAACTTAACACATCCTGTTGTTTATCTCTTACTGAATCGATTTATATCATTATTTTGTAAGAATAACATACCGTTGCTGTACCACTACTGAAATGGTACATTATTTGTGCCTAAACCAAATAACTAACTTGCTTGTTACCAATGTGATTTAAAATGCCATTATTATTTTTGAATAACCCTGGTACCAAGTGTCGCAAGTGCGGGCCACCGCTTGTCCGCGCTCGGCGCTCAGCGGCTACAATCGTATGACAAGTGATAAGTGTGAAAACCCTGATTAAATGTGATTACGACGACTAACAACTGATTACACACTGTAATTGTCTTATCAGCTCTTTATTAATATAGCAACTGCACACAACCTAGCACAATACGTGACGCTTGTATCGCGGAATCTTATTATTTATGGTATTTAGTTGTAACTAAACCTACCTGCACCTGTTACATTACTTCCAAATTAAATCAATATTAGGTAAATATGCTTCTGTTTACTTATATATTCTAATGATATTATCTGACCTATCAGAAACGCATTTTGAATGTATCAAGAAATTAACAAATAAATCTAAATAGGCATACCATTAGCTTAGGCTGTTGGTGCAATTGAAGTCGTACAACAAATTATAATTAACCCGTTTATGAATATGAGTGTCGATGTTGAGCTAGCTCGGAGCTGTGCCCCAATGGCTGAAGATCAACGGTCACACCACAATGGAATGACATCATTGCTCTCAGTTAGAAGAGAGAAACGCTATCCATATTTTTTGTTGAGTCAAAACAAAAAGTGCTATGGGAATGTAACGAGCATTGGTTATTTATATATATTTTTTCTGCAAGCTCGCCTAACTTTGGTACTGTCTAAACGTTACGGCCCCAATTCTGCTATTAACATTGGCCGATGAATGAATGGCAATTGGATTAAATTTGAAATTATTCCTATTCTTTTAATCATTTTGCCATCACAATAATTTGAAGTTAATTGCATTGGCCTTGACTGTACCGTGCTGCACTGAATTTCCAATTATTTTATAGAAAAATGTTTAAAAGAATACGAAAATTGTAATTTTAACCGAAATTTCATTCATTCATCGGACATCGTAAATAGCAGAATTGGGGCCCGGGTGGTGTGTCAACGATAATAGGTATTCTTCGGGATTTCTGGTGTACGAGGCGTGTCGAGCTCGCCTGGGCGCCCAGCAACACGTATCTGCGGCTATCGATAGCGGTCACCAGCTATTGACATTACCGATATGTTTGGCGACTTGTCGACACACCGGCTCAGCTCTATCTAATCTGCAACTCAATCTGTTACTGCGGCATTACTAGTTCTTTCCAGAACAAATCGGATAGGCACACGAGTATTGAGGTGGAATTCTTGAAGTATCGCTCGATATCTTTCATTGTGTGTGATTTTAATAAAAAAGATAAAAAAACCGACGAGTTTTTAATCTATGTGGGCTTAGAGGAAATGAGAGTATCGAGACATGGCTCGGTATACTGGGATACTGTGCTACATAAGTGTCCGTATATGTGTGGTCTGCAGACGGCTGCAGTCGGCAACAGCCTGTGTACATAAGATGTCCTTGCTGTTATCTGGCTGAGCCAACAAGGAAAGGACGGCGATGTCGCCGATATTTGCACAGCCATCATAATGTTGTCAACGGGCGTGTGTCCTTACTTAACTAGTCCTGACACGCGGCGAGACTCATCGCTTTCACTACCAACTGCTTTAATTTTAAGACTACGGACTATGGCTTGCTTAAGCTGGGGAATCTCCAATTCCCATGGACACCTGCTCCCGGAATCGGACAGTGTTTCTTACTTACTAAAAATGAAACGCCTTGCTACATCATTCGCGTTTTTGTGTCGGCGTATGTCGGCAATGCGTTGCAATCCTTCACACACCACGGTCTGCCACCGGCTAGAATAATTGAAGCGTAGAGCATGATTTCTTCGAGGCTAAATATGATATTTAGAATTTTTGTCTGTTTGTCTGTATGTATGTCCGGATATAACTCGGTTAGCACTGCATAGATTTGTTTCAAATTTTCAAAGTATATTAAAAAGCGTCAACATACTTTTAACTTTTATTTATTGTCACGCTAGTCGCTGCAGAGGGTGAGCAATAACCACGTATTTATTTCTATCAACAAATATCGAATCACTTCATTAACTACTTAATATGTTTGGTTCAATTGTTTGACTATAAATGACGACTTGAGACAGCATACAGTCTGTTAAGACTAATATAGGTCTAGCGTGACTATTTCACAAATATAATAAAAGGAACATCGATTATTATCAAACGACCATACGATCATACGACACACTAAACACGCCTCCCCCACCCTGCGCCTGCGCGTGTCGCGGCTAGACCAGACTCCCGGCTGTTGTGATGCACATCAGGCAGCACGGGTCGTCTGCCCGAACTCATTGTTTGTATAGCAGCGCACCGCAGTAGACGTTTGACACTGATGGACCGCCTTCATTCCATGCTTTAAACATATTTTAGTATTTATACAGAAATACAAACGAGTGTTAATGCTCGATTATTTTCTAAAGAGACTTCACGTAATGCAGGCAAAGGCGTCGTCTCAGATACAGGCACGGTAGCAACAGGGGGCGCTAGTGAAACATAAGTGCCGTGCATTCAACATCATATTAAAGACAATTTACAAAAAAGTAATCAAATATAACAATAATAGTATAAGAATCATGTAGAACTGTCATCTTACCGTACCAATCAAGAGAATATTGTGAAACATGTAAATTAACAATTAGCAACCTAAACAGTGTTAAATTGTAAATAAGTGACCAAAACTTAATACAATCATTAAAACTGAGTATCTGTTTACAAAGATCAAGTTCTTAAAACTTTTGAAATAATAACCGTCATTCCGTCTAACAAACTTATGTAATAGACTAGTAATTTCTCGTGAAACACTAACTGTTCTCCCAGTCGCGGGGTCCCACACTCAAGCCTCCCCGCAGTCCCGGGACGCGCATATTTTTCAATATTTTTCAACGACAGCTTGGGTGTCAGGATAGCCGACATCGGAATACGGTATTCAGTAAAACACAAATTCAAGGTTCATTATAGTTTATTCCTAACCGAATCATCAATCTGGACAGTTTCCCTATAACGCCCGCCCGGCATCAGCACCGCTTGCTAAGCTCGTAATACACGATATATTAAAATATTACTTTCAGGATAAACAATTACCAACAAAATAGATTATTTTTTACGCTTGAGCTGTGGCAAAGCTCATCATTCAAGTTTAACTTAAAGTTAGATAAAACAATAAGTCTAAAAAGTGAAACTATGACATAGCCCATGATTTTACAAAATTGCTTCCAAGATCATTGAATTAGCTTTATCAGATCCCGCGGCTCAATGTATACAGTGTCCGGTCAATAATGAATGCGTTCTTAAATACGAAACACGCACTAACATTAATAGATTACAAAAATGTTCACACAATTTAACACTTCCTCCTGCCCTTAGAACCTCACAAGATCGAATAATCTGGTTTCTTAAATATCTTATTTGTTTAATATTTTCAGTTTAATATTTCAAACTATGATTAAATTACCTATTTTATAAATAATAGAAAAAGTGATTCCAGGCGGTGTTGCCAGCCTCAAAAGTACTGAAATAATAAATAGTAGATCATTAAACAGGTACGTCCACTCGTGGCGCGGCAGGAGGCGCTGGTGACCCAGAACACAACTAACTAGACGGACACAATGTCAAGTGTGTTAGGCACAACACACAATGCACACGAAGAGATGTTTCGAGATGCACTTGCACGGGGACAACGTCCTGTGTAGCACTGGATATCCGCGCTATAAAACATGAACAGTGATCGTACTCGGGAACTAAGTTTAACGCGGACAAACTAAACATGTGGCAGTTAAAGTTAACTCGCGTGAAACTCACAGCTTGACGTTTCCTCTTACGTTTACTAATCCTTCGAAGAAGCACTGGAGAGTCGTAAAAGGCGGCGCGAAGGAGAGTTACTGGCGCGAGCGGCTCGCCCGACCCACCGCCCACTTCCGCAGCCACTTAGAGAGTTGAGAGGCAACCAATAAATTTACATGGAATGAACATCGGATGTCTCTTAGTTTATGGTTATGGCCGCTCGAGGCGACTGTGCCGTAAAACGAGTGCTGCTCACAGGCTCCGGCTGCTCAATAGAACCGTTTCAATAGAACTTCAAGTTCGTGACGCGTCACACCTCACGTCGCTGGGTCTCTAAATGTGCCGCTTATCGTACACACTCACAATAAAAAGGTTTTGAGACAAATGTTATTTTAATGTCACTGTCTGACTCCTAGTCTACTACTACTAGTTCAGCACTGAGTGACCGCGAGCTCAAGTTGTGTGACCTCGGCCGGCAGTCGCTGGTCATTCTATGTCAGCGCAAAAAATATCAACTCGCATTACGGTGGCAAAGAGTCATTAGTTTACGCAACAATATCACTACAGCCTCTAAACTAGTACTTGAGCTCTGTGTCCATACGGTAAGGTGGAGTTTAGCTTGTGTTTTGTTTTCGCATTTGTTTGATAGGTTGCTTAGCAACAAGTTAGTGACAGAGAGTATTAAATTTAGCGTATACCATAATGAGTGGCATTACAACTAATTATTAATGTACGTGTGTACGGTACCTTTGTTATAAGGAGTCATAATTTTTAAGTATAATAGTAGTATCACTAACAGCAAAAAGTTTAGATCAAGATAAATAATATTATTGTTTATTGAGTGTTTAGTATTATAGGACAGTTGATAATGCCCTCTATCTGCTAAGATCGTACAGTTATCATCACATCATACACTATGGTGATTCAAAACAAAGGTGTAAGTTGTACACAGTAACCGGCACGAGACGAGCTCACAATACAATCTTATTACACAGCAAACAATACAAGCGAAGTATCAATGTTGTGTTTGAAAAGGTGACTGGCCGTGAAGGTACCGCGCGATTTTTTTAAAAGCTTTCGTATAGCTTTGGTTGGAAGAACCAACTGGGTGG
Organism: Trichoplusia ni; assembly: GCF_003590095.1. Lineage (NCBI taxonomy): Eukaryota > Metazoa > Arthropoda > Insecta > Lepidoptera > Noctuidae > Trichoplusia > Trichoplusia ni. The sequence continues at coordinate 4,756,623 of NC_039497.1, forward strand.
AAGCCAGCTCAGACAGTTGAATATCACAGGTTTGGAAAGCAATAAATTGAATAAAAAATTGTACCAGACCACGATTCCGACCGATCTGCAAATAGGAACGCGTGCTTTAAATTGTGCTGCCCTTATGCCAATACAGTAAAGAAGAAACATTGTTTCGAATTGTTACATGTCATGAAAAGTGGATTCTTTACGATAACCCTAAGTGAAAATGCAAAGACTGAACGGTCAAACACCACAACAGTGTCGTAAAACGAAGCTACTTAACCAATATTTAAATAGGGACTGGTATCTTTTTGGTGGTGTCAGCATGGTCAAGCAATAACGCAAGAACCGAACGCCGAACAATGATAGCAAAACTTGCAGAGCAGCACTTACTGTCCACAAACAGCGCGAGAAACGGTTAACTCTACAGGAACTGCAAATAAACACCTATTCTCACCCCCGTATTCGCCAGACCTTGCTATAAAGGAATACCCTTCTTGTCCATAATAAGGACAATTTTCTACTCAGTAATATGTTTCCTAAACCGGAGACAGCACAATATACCTTCACACAGTGTGTCGGATCAAGATCACCAGTTTAATCTCAAATGCATAAATAACATTCTTATTTGGCAGCCATGTATTCCATACAAATAATGGTAAATATTACATAAATTAATAACATTAATAGAACTGAGATCGATCTCAGTGGCGTGCACTTGGAGAGGCCTATGTCCAGCAGTGGACTGCGATAGGCTGATGATGAAGATGATGATGATGAATAGAACTGAATTTAATTTAGTTCAATTCGGTCACTTCATACTTTAACTCCTATTCTAATAGTTTAATTAAGATACACAAACAGCTATCACCGAACAAGCCAACGTTAAGACAAATCAGACTTTCATAATAACGGATAACAGACGCACAGGCATTTCCTGATGTTATACCGCAGACTACAAATCGAAAATGATTCCACTTAAAATGATAAAAACGTGCTCTCCTATATCCTATGTGGTAATCCTGGTTGTAAACTATCTGTATACCAAGTTTCGTCTTAATCCGCTCAGTTGTTTTAGCGTGAAAGATATTTTTACGTTTTGGCGTATAGGATACTGAAGTAGCTTTATGCAAGAACTTTTCTAAAAAAACAAAGAAATGTTTATTTTAATGTAAATCGGTTGAATCGTTTAAGACGTGACATGACGTTGACGGTCATGTTGTTGATAAAGTATTTCTTAGCAAACCCGGAGACTGGTCGCTCGCTCTCGCTATCGAAGCCACTTAAGCCTGAACTTGAGCTTATAGATGATGATAAATCAACTGTTACCGGTCTAGAGTTGTTCCCTGTAACAGCAATCGCCATTGCCAGGCAAAGCATCTCATTAAAAACATAATTATTTATCTATAACTAGCTGTTCTGGCGAAATACGTACCGCCTACCAGTCGGTTCCATATTTTCTCACCGTTTAAACCCTTCCTGGACTTTCACGAGTATTTCGAGACTAAAATAACCCAAATCTGTTCAGCCGTTCTCGAGTTTTAGTGAAACTAACAAACAGAAATTTATTTTTATATATATAAAAAAAGAAAAAGAAGTATATATGATATGTATGTATAAAAAAATTTAAGAAGTTTATCAATTGTCTAGTACTTATAATACAAGTATTACCTATTTAAAGCTTGTTTGCCAAGCAGTAAGGTAGTTTGAGCTCATCTCGAGCCGGTCCACCACGTCGGGCATAGAGACGCAGGCGCGAATGAGTGTCGTATTTAATTAATGTTAAAACATGTCTAACTATATGATACAATAGTGTTAACAAGGGGCTCTACAAAACACTCATACATTTAGAATCCTCACGGAGCCCACACACTCGGACTCGTTCAATGCGCGTTTAACTTCCAACAACTTTTCTATAGTGAAAACTGGCTCTGACATCTGACATGACTGCGACGGAGATACACGACCTCGTAGGTTAGAGAAAGAAAGAGATATGTAGATGGCAAAAGGCAGCATATGAAAGGTTTTACAAGCAATATTAAATGCTACATCAAGTACCTAGAGTTGACATTACATTACCAGCTTCGTGAATATGCAACGTCAAAGTTTTGCCTTTAGCGCCAAGAAACTTGAAAAACCGGTCTTGTTTGAAGGCTTGTCTCTTGCTCTAGGGTTATCAACGAAAACATTAATATTTCTTTTAGCATATAGCGCATTACAATTTGTATGATCCTACGATGACTATATGTGACAGCAATTGCTGTCCGAGGCGACGGGGTTTATCTAGCCAGCCGCCGGTAGATCAGGCGGAAGGGTCCAACGTACCCGTAGGGCGGCGACGTCTCGTAGCCGCCTTGAGGACGCACGCGTCAAGCCATATTGTATGCTTTGTATACAATCGCGAAAAAAGACCTTCCGTTCACAATAAAAGCTGCAAAAGTCCGACGAAATACCGGCTATTTTCGATGGGTTTCCCCACGGATGTCATGTGAAGAGGTCAACTTAGAGCTTGGTCTTCTCAATTGACGCAGGTCATGAGGCCACAACTAGTCCAAGAGGTTATATCTGCGCAGTTCCCCGAAACCGACGCTGGCTTCTCTCCTCCACCTTTACCGAACCGCACACTCGAAGAAACGGCATCAAATTGCTGGATCCAGTTGCTGGACGAGGTGGCTGAAATCTTCTAGAAAGCCCGGATCCCGGACTATCAGTTTTCGGCGTGAGTGCTCTACTATATACGTAGTCTCCTGACCAGGGACCGGACAACCCCACTTTAGAGTTAAGCCGTTTGACAGGGTAACCCGTACACGGGGTAACTCATATCGCAGTGTTACCTTTTGTTCGAGTTACATCCTCGAAACCCAGCGAAATGGTTAACACCTTCATTATGGTAACCACGTGAAGGGGTTAACCCCTTCAATAACTTAACCCTTTGAAGTGGTTACCTTCACGAAAGGCTTTTATTCGTGTTACCCTGAATTACCCACTAAACTTGAGCTGCATACTTGCACCCTAGCGGCCCCTTATTGCTTTACTAAGACTACAGCTGATTTTCTTGTATCGCCGACGCGTCGCGCCGCGACTCGCGCCTCTCGGACAAACTACTAGGTAACTAGCTGTTGCCCGCGACTTCGTCCGCGTGGTTAGAAGATATAAGTTAGGAATTTTTGAACGAAAGCCCTCGAAGATTAATATTTTTCCCCGTATTTGCCACATTTTCCATTAAATCTTCGCTCCTATTAGTTGCAGCGTAATTTTATATACCTAGCCTAAAACCTTCCTCGATTATTGGTCTATTGAACACAAAATGAGATCAAAATTTTAGGTGAAATTATTTATAATAATTTAAAAAAAAATCGAATACAAGTTTTTTTTCATTTTTTGCATTTTCTGAGAAGATTTGACGGGTGAATTTTCGATTGAAAATTAGAGTGTTTTTTTATATTAATTCAAAATAAGGTGAAAAAATAAATAATCAAATAAATTACAGCGTATTTGGGACACAAAAAAGTAAGTTTTCACCAAATTTCGTTACAAAAATAAATTTTTGTAAAAGATAAAAATAAAAAACCACAATCTTGGCTTTTTACATTTTTCACATAAATTTTGAGGTTATGTGAAAAAAATGTAAACACAAAAGTTTTAGATCTTTTTCTTTTAGAACTTTGCCATTTGACTTTTTTCGATACGAATTTTAGTTTTGCCGGAAATCGATAAAAACCGTTTTTTACTCTTCAAACGTCACTCCCACCCGAAGGGGGTGGACCTCAGATCACCCGTAAATTATTTTTCCTTTCATTTTTATAATATTCCCCTCCTTTTCTAATGGGTTTCATCCTACTATTTTTTTTTTGGTTTTAAAAATTATCGACCCTGGTCTACAAGTATAGACACGAAAAATATATATCACAACGTTTGAAAAGTGCGACAAGCAAAATTAAACTGTAAGATCATATCCACAATGATTTTTATTCCATGTTTACAAGTCGCTCGGTAAATGCAACAATGGCGCCGCTGGGCGGTAAGATGTCACGTGCGCTCGTGGTTATACTATTTTCAAACTAATGTCCATGATAAAGAGTGCATATTGCATTGTCTTAGGTTGGAGTGGGTTACCCTGTTACAGTGTTACAGGGTAGTAAAGGGTAACCTGTTCGGAACAGGGTTACAGTAATCCGTTCGAAGGTGTAACATATGTCATAGGGTTTTTTCTTGAAGCGCTTAAAAAAACCCCTTCAAAAACCCTTTCAATGAGTATCCGGCCGGTCCCTGCTCCTGACTGAAGAGCATGGCACAACATGCAGTTGCACGAGGGGAGGTTAGCGGTGTCCGCAGGCTTAGCTAATGCGTTCAACTCCATCCCCTGCTGCTGCAGCGAGGAGACACTCGTTCACAACGGGCTGCCCAGCTGTAAGCGTCGCCTACTTAGTTCCTACCTAGTCTCTACTAAGTAGGAACTAAGTTTATCAGAGGTCTATTCCGTTCTTATGAGGAGTGAGGGGTGGGATTTTTTTACCCATTCCCTGAGCAGGAGCCTAAAGGTCTAAAGCCACCCAGAGTCACGCAGAGCATGCGCGAGTGGTCCCGTGGCTCGGGTTTAAGCAGTAGAAGGGGCCCGAGGTGGGCTCAGTCGGTGGAAGACCGACATATCGTCAAGCCTTGCCCGCGCCCTGGGTTGAATTCATTAGCGTTTCACCCCGAAAATCAAAATAACAAATAAGGAGGCAGTAACGTTCATCCGATTATTATATTCGAGTTGAAGCTTGGCTATGCACTCATAAAGCGCATCGGTTAAACATTCGCTTGACTAAATAATAGTCTAGTGAAATTGATGCCTACTTTCCAGTGTGGTCAGTATTCCTTTTTTTAGAGTCATGAGTGGGTCAAGAGTCAGCCCTGGTGAGCTGTTTTGATGCCGACATACACCTCTTTTATGAGCACGGAAGCTTCTATTGCATATGTATTGGAAGAGACAGTCGCACGTGTGTGTGTCGGGTCGACACGATGCTGGTCTAGCCCACTCCGGTCGCACCTGATAGTCGCACCCTGACAACATCTCTGTGTTTATGACATACTGCAAGACAAGTCTGATATGCTCCAATAGGGACTATTTTTACCTCTTTTTAATCACGTGATCACTTCATGTGAAGAGACCCGGTCCTTTTAAAGGCATGCACGGGGACACAGGTCCAACATGTAGAGGCCTTGTTGAGAACTTCAATCTAAAATGTGATTAGGTATCTACCAGGGGCCATCCACCCCTGCTCTATTAAAGAACAAACATGGACGGCCCAAGGTAGCTACAAAGCTATTGAAAATTGTATTGTGTATAACTAATAAGGGGTATTGGTATTAATAATGTTAAATGAAATGGTTTCCTTCACAAGTTATGGAAAACTATAGCACCTGCCTTTCAAAACATAAAATGGAATAATCGGAAGGCGTTGACACGCCAGCTCAAAAATGGGCCCCCATTATACTGCCACGATAGGCAGCGAGAGGCAACATCAGTGAGATAAGCTAGGGGTGTAGACAGCTGCGACACCGATTTCACCAACGCGGGTCACAGACCCGGAGCTGGTTTCCTCGTTATTACGCCATTAGGCACTTCATTAGCATATAGCTCTAGCGATCCCTCTCTAGCCAGCCAGTTAAGGCAAGAAAGAGCTGGGAGTCCCCGTAAAGAGTGACCCCCTGGGGTATTCAGGTTCCGTTACTCACAAACAGCTCGCCATAAGCTGCCCTGCGCATCGGATATTATTTTTATTTACACGGCAATTAAAGATTATGAGGCTTAACTATTTTTTTTTTGGAAAACCTACTGATCTTATTAATAAAATATTTAGTGCTACATATAGCTTTCTATTTCACCTACCTAGAAAAAAAATTTAGAACACTATAACAATGTTTTTAGTACCGATTTCATCGATGCCACCCAATTTTTGGTTCCAGGATATTCAGCCCTACACTAAAATGAGAGACGAGTTTTTGCTCATTGGAATGGTTTTAATTTTTTTGTTTTAAACAGAAGGAAAAGCCCTCCTTACTGGATGTGCTAAACGCTCAAGCTAAAAGTAAATATTCACGCGTCACATAAAATAAAATGTAACATAAGGCATATAATAAAGGCATTTTGCAGTTTACCCGTGTTAGTTTAATAAACTTAAGAACGTAGTAAACAAGTGCCACAGACAATATCAAGGATTTGAGCATTGATTTGTTATGTTTACTAACGTTAAAACATTACAATGTGGGAGCACCATTATGACTACTGGATGTCCGCCATCTTTTTGCACCATTATAAAAATTAGGATCTACAAAAAAGGATGGTTCAAAAAATAAAACATGAAGAATGAATTCCACTTAGTTAAATAATAGATTTTACCTTAAATACTTTTTATTGCCCACAAGCCAGTAAATATATAAACGATGAATAATATTATCTTACCAAATCTACACATATAAGCATTAAAAATTAAATAGGTAACAAAACGTTAAAATATTCTAAATGAAACGTATGAATAAAAGAGTAACTATAAACACGGCTAATGTAGGAGTATTGTTAGGGGGCGCAGAGTTACACCACCTTCTTTTACAGGTACAAACGTGAAAACGAGAGAACAGCGAGATACCGCGAGAGAAGGGCACGAGGCTGGCTGCGTGGCTGCTGATGCAGCCCTCGGGCTTCTTGAACAGCAACGCCTCCAGCCGCCGGAAACGGTGGCTCAGTAAGTTTTTCTGGAAGTCAGGCCAGTGCGCGCGACACCCGCGCGCCGTGTACACCTCACCGATATCCAGAAACCTCTTGAAGCATCCACCAGTATACAGACCATAATACCGTCTCTTCAGGCCTTTGTCTCCCGAGTACTTCTGGCCACCCCATTCAAATGTACTGATTTCAAAACCCTGCACTTCTGGGTGATAGTAGCAATTGGCCCGAAAAAACCTCTTCATGCTGATATATCGCTGATCAGCTGAATGGAAAGCTTTATAACAAGCAGCTCCCAAAGGTATATTCTGATCCCACTTATTGCACAAAAAGCAAGACGCCTTCCACGGGGCGTCTTTCTTTCCTGAAAAATCGAAATCAAACCAATCAAAAAAAAAACGGCGCGACTTATTTTGCACTGGCCTTACAATAAAAGGTAAGAGTCTCGTGGATTTGTGTTTGGAATGCTCAGTGTCGAGCCCCTCTTCCTGTCCAGGGTTGTGGTCCTCGTCGTCCGCATCGTCCGCATCGTCCATGTCGTCCGTGTAGTCTGGCGGGCGGGTGGAGTCAGCGATGGACTTGGGTATGTACGTGGGCGCGGGTATGAAAGCGGGCGCCTCATCTTCCTCTTCCTCGTCCTCATCGAGGTACAGCACGCGGAAGGCGGGCTGGCTCTCCACTGGCTCCAACACCGGGTGCCGCACCTTGGCCCTTCGGACGGACGTCAGGACTCCCCTCAGTTCTGGTCTCTCCATAACCAGGCTTTCAAACATGTCATCAGGTATTTGCTGAACAAATTGAGTATCCGAAGGTGATAAATATTCATTCGGATTTCTGTACCTTGACAATAAGGTACTATTTATAAAGTATAACATGACTATAAATATAAAAAGGGAAATAGAAAAGTAAGACGTCATTTTGACTTCACTTTGATTGAACTAAGGATTGAACTGAAGTAAATTCTTTAAGAATGACACATTTTGTTGAAGACTTTGTTTTTTTTAATCCTGAATCCCTGTTTCACGAAAGAGTCTTTTTCTTCGGTTTTGAGGCATTAGAGCATTTTACAGGATACTTTACTTTTATCGCTAGGGAATATGCACGTGACTAAAATTATGGAGGAAATAATAATGAAGTGCCTAGAAAACCGCCTATTAGAAATGATAACTTTTGATTTTGATTTTTAGACGACGGATAGTTCAGGGTTTACCTCAAAGGTTTACAGTACTTTTCTTCTGTTTTCGCTTTTATTACTGAGAATTTCGCACCCCACGGGTAATAAATAAAGGTATGCAGGAGACCTAGCCATCACTTAAAATAGCAAAAAAAATATAAAAAAACAACTTCAAAAAGTGAAGTAAAGAGCAAAAAATAATTTTGCTTCGCACATAAAAAAGCTAATCATTAAGTTAAATAAAAATGATAAAATACCTAATCTATTCTAATACTAATACGTATGCTTTTTCAAACCTTTAGATATAAATTAAAAATGTGTCTGTATGTCCGCAGGGCAGCTGCTTGTGAAGAGCGACACAACGGAACCTGAATGCCCCAAGGGGTCACTCTTTCACGCTCCGAACTCCTGACGGCACTTGGTCTAGAGATCGATCGAATAGATCTTTCCGCGCTGCCGGCTGTCGTCGCTGCTGCATCTGCAGTCGTGCAGCGTGGAACGTACTTGCCTCATTCGCAGAGACAGTCATGTCAGCGAAGTAGGTGGCGGAGCGCGCTCGGGAGGAAGATCCCGGCGCGCCCGCCATATGCTGACATCCTGTGGGGCGGCAACGAGCTGCGCTCGAGTGCAACTTGCCGCCCTAATTAGGGTCTGGGTGGTAGGCACGCTCCGAACTCCTGACGGCACTTGGTCTAGAGATCGATCGAATAGATCTTTCCGCGCTGCCGGCTGTCGTCGCTGCTGCATCTGCAGTCGTGCAGCGTGGAACGTACTTGCCTCATTCGCAGAGACAGTCATGTCAGCGAAGTAGGTGGCGGAGCGCGCTCGGGAGGAAGATCCCGGCGCGCCCGCCATATGCTGACATCCTGTGGGGCGGCAACGAGCTGCGCTCGAGTGCAACTTGCCGCCCTAATTAGGGTCTGGGTGGTAGGCACGGGGTCCATATCAAATAAATTGAGAGTATAATTTATGTTAGAGACGTCTAGAGCTTTCCAGTCAACTATAAAAATGAGAGAGGAATCATCCGCGGACGAAATCATGTCTGTTAAATTGGCCATCATAAACATGAATGCACCTGACCTAAAGGCTGGCTTCTACCTCGGTCAGAGGATTAGCATTGCATTTCAAAGTGGCAATGCTGCCAGCCTTTTGGGCACACACCCAGCCAGTTTGTCAGTGTTGTAGTTAATTAATTATAAGTAGGTGTCATACCGCATACGGTTTTATAGTATTTTGTTTAAAGGATTTTGTTTGGGGAGCACGGCTACACTTATCATAAACAATGTTTCATCACCAATGTTTATGAGCTATTTACAGAGATGATGAAACATTGTTTATGACCAGTTAATAAACAGAATTTATTACCAAATGTTTGGTAATGAATACATGGCTTTATAAAGCGATATTAGACGGGACTTTGTGGAGATGTAAATGGTGTGGTGGTCGTCCACACCGTACGCGCATGCTACTGACCATTGAGCCTGGCAAAAAACCAACAACGTACGGATCGGGCGCAGCGGGGAGCGCGCGCTCCAATACGAGAGCAGTGATTGCGAGCGGCCCGTCCACACCGCCTGCAAATTGGGTTCGAGCTCCTGCCGCGTGCGATCGGCGCGCGACGGGTCGTCCAGCATGGACCCGCCTTATGATCAGTTAACTTCTAGCTGAGGAATTAATATGGCCGTTTGTCATATTATCTATAAAATATACAAAAGCTATCAAAACGTCAAACATATTCGTCAGATAAAAGTTATCTGGCGATTGAAAAATCGGCCCTCAGTCAAATAACAGATTTTATCTTTAATATTTTTTATTGCCCACGAGCAAAAATGTAAAACATAACAATAATATAATCTTAACAAATCGATACATATAAGTATACATATAAATTAAATACGTGACAAAACGTATAAATATTCTAAAAAACGCGTATGAATAAAAGAGTAACTATAAACACGGCTAATGTAGGAGTATTGTTAGGGGGCGCAGAGTTACACCGCCTTCTTTTACAGGTACAAACGTGAAAACGAGAGAACAGCGAGATACCGCGAGAGAAGGGCACGAGGCTGGCTGCGTGGCTGCTGATGCAGCCCTCGGGCCTCTTGAACAGCAGCACCTCCAGACGCCGGAAACGGTGGCTCAGTAAGTTCTTCTGCCAGTCAGGCCAGGGCGCGCGACACCCGCGCGCCGTGTACAACTCACCGATATCCAGAAACCTCTTGAAGCATCCACCAGTGTACAGACCATAATACCATCTCTTCAAACCTTTGTCTCCCGAGTACTTGTAGCCACGCCATTCAAACTTACTGATTTCAAATTCTTGCAGTTCTGGGTGATAGTAGCAATTAGCACGATAAAACCTCGCCATGGTTCTATACCGCCAATCGTCTGAATTGAACATTCTGTGACAAACAGGAGCCACAGGTATATTCTGATCCCACTTATTACATAAATAACAAGACGCCCTCCACGGGGCGTCTTTCTTGCCAGAAAAATCAAACCAATCATCCCAACCACGCCGCGACTTGTTTTGCGCCGGCCTCGATATAAAAGGTAAGAGTCTCGTAGAGTTGTGTTTGGTATGCTCAGTGTCGAGCCCCTCTTCCTGTCCAGGGTTGTGGTCCTCGTCGTCCGCATCGTCGATGTCGTCCTTGTCCGGCGGGGGGGTGAAACCAGCGCTGGGTGCGGGTATGAAAGCGGGCGCCTCATCTTTCTCTTCCTCGTCCTCATCGGGGTACAGCTCGCGGAAGGCGGGCTGGCTCTCCTCTGGCTCCAACACCGGGTGCTGCTCCTTGGCCCTTCGGACGGACGTCGGGACTCCCCTCAGGTCTGGTCTCTCCATAACCAGGCTTTCAAACATGTCATCAGGTAATATGGAATTAGGGGATCTTCTTTGTCATGGTTTCAGTCCTATTTACAAAACAGAAAACAATTTACCAGACTATCAAAATTTACCACTGAAACTAATAATGTAGTAATTTGTGATTCAGACCATAGAATTAACAATTCTGGGGTGCCGCAGGGTAGCATTCTTGGCCCCTTGCTTTTTCTCATCTATGTCAATGACCTTCCACGCGCTTTAAAGCATGATTGTGTTTTGTTCGCTGATGTCACAACTATAATTCTGGATTGTAAAAATATGGATTCATTTAAAACGGAAATACATAAAACATTAGAAGACGTAGTACAATGGTTAGATTTAAATAAATTAAAAATAAATATCGAGAAAACCAAATTAATTAACTTCAAAACATTTAAAAGTCAAAACTTTGATCTGAATATAGTCTACAACAATTCAGTCATAAAGCAAATACACAGCGCTAAATTTTTAGGCATCACTCTCGATACTCATTTAACGTGGAAAGAACACATTAACAATTTATGTACAAAAATAAACAAGTTTGTCTTTGCCCTAAGAAAGGTAAAAGACGTAACGAGTAGGCATACTTCTTTAATGGTGTACCATGCCTACATATGCTCCATTATACGGTATGGCATAGTTATCTGGGGGAATTCTTGTGACATCATGAGGGTTTTCATAGCTCAGAAGAAATGTATTCGAGCACTATTTGGCATGGAGTGGTCAGATTCATGTAAACCAATATTTAAATCTAAAAATCTACTTACTGTACCCTGCATTTATATTTACGAAGTAGCTAAGTTTGTTAAATACCACAGTTATCTTTTCACTTTTAACGATAATACATTTAAGCGTAAAACAAACCACCTTCCTTTAAAAATGCCTGTGCCTAAGCTTGAACTATTTAGAAAAAGCTGTGCTTATATGGCACCTTTAATATATAATTCTCTTCCAAAAGGAATGACTGATCTGCCATATAAAAAGTTTTGTTTTACCTTGCAAAAATGGTTAATTGAGGAGAGCTTCTATAGTCTCAAAGAGTTCTTAAATAAGAGCACATGTCGATTTGGTGCTAAATCTGTACTAAATTTCTAACTCGTCAATGTGTTTTTCTTTTTTTTCCTTTCTCCTAATACATATGTTTGTAACTAGTTTTTAAGTTAATATTATTTTGTATACCCTTCATTAGGGTGAAATTTGTATAATATGTGCTATACCTACAATAACATAACGTCTTTTGTACCACCATATTTCAAACAAATAAATGATTTATTATTATTATAAAAGTCTTCGGGTTTGTGAAAAACCCCGCGACACAAGGCATTAAATTACTTAATGCGGGATACGTTTTACAAAAAAAATTCTACCACCAATTTTACCAAGTCTTCAATATCCTATTTCTATTATTCTTTCCTACTTGCAGCCTGCCCCTCCAAATTTTTAAACGACTCCATTTTTCAAACATGACTAAGAACACTCGCACTCAATTCACTTTGAAAACAAACTAAATTTAAATAGCTCTATTGCTATGATGTCACAGACAGACAGGCAGATTTGTCAAAGTTATAAACCCCTCTTTTTGGGGTTTTAAATAAGAAAACATCATTAAAAAGCTGTGAAATAATTGACACCAGGATAGAATCGTTAATTATTAAACGTGTTTGATTCAAACATAATACATATATTATGATAGTGTTTAAAAAATATGTATAATAATATTTTTCTTTATTTGATGATGTACGCAATGAATGATTTTCAGTACTGAGTTACATTTTTGCGATAATCGTTATTATTAAACTTCCTTGGTTTTCACATCTTGAAAATCACGCGATAAAAGTCGCGGGCAACAGCTACTCATGAATAAATGTCATCGATGCAAAATCGTGATACGTGGAGCGGGGGCCGCACAAGGCCGATCCAGTTTGTTGGAACTGCTATCCTAAACTATACTCCAACGATCCATAGGCGATTCGTGATTCAATCGAACACTTACTGGAGATGGGGGCACAGGTACAGCGGCGGCGTCGAATTGCCGTGGCAACGGCATACTTCTTTTTGCTTAAATATTTGCGCAAAAACTCAAAAAAATAACAAAAAGACGGTATGAGCCATTGGTTTGTCCAACATTTTGCTAGAAAAGAAATAAAAAAAAACATTCGTCAGATAACAGTTATCTGGCGATTGGAAAATCGGCTCTTAGTCAAATAATAGATTTTATCTTAAATACTTTTTATTGTCCACAAGTAAGAATGACAAAAACAACATAATAATATTACTTAACAAACCGATACATTATTATAAATTGAACATACAAGTATTCTAAATTAAAAATGTAAGAAACTTAAATATATTCTAAAAAAAGCGTATGAATAAAAGAGTAACCATAAATATGGCTAATGTAGGAGAATTGTTAGGGGGTGCAGAGTTACACCACCTTTTTTTACAGGTACAAACGTGAAAACGAGAGAACAGCGAGATACCGCGAGAGAAGGGCACGAGGCTGGCTGCGTGGCTGCTGATGCAGCCCTCGGGCTTCTTGAACTGCAACGCCTCCAGCCGCCGGAAACGGTGGCTCAATATGTTCTTCTGCCAGTCAGGCCAGTGCGCGCGACACCCGCGCGCCGTGTACAACTCACCGATATCCAGAAACCTCTTGAAGCATCCACCAGTGTACAGACCATAATACCATCTCTTCAGACCTTTGTCGCCCGAGTACTTGTAGCCACGCCATTCAAACTTACTGATTTCAAATTCTTGCAGTTCTGGGTGATAGTAGCAATTAGCGCGAGCAAACCTCGCCATGGTTCTATACCGCCAATCGTCTGAATTGAACATTCTATGACAAACAGGTGCTATAGGTATATTCTGCTCCCATTTATTACAATAATAACAAGAAGCCTTCCACGGGGCGTCTTTCTTGCCAGAAAAATCAAATACATCATCCCAACCACGCCGCGACTTGTTTTGCGCCGGCCTCACTATGAAAGGCAAGAGTCTCGTGGAGTTGTGTTTGGTATGCTGAGTGTCGAGCCCCTCTTCCTGTCCAGGGTTGTGATCCTCGTCGTCCGCATCGTCCGCATCGTCCGCATCGTCCGCATCGTCCATGTCGTCCGTGTAGTCCGGCGGCCGAGTGGAGTCAGCGCTGGGCGTGGGTATGTACGTGGGCGCGGGTATGAAAGCGGGCGCCTCATCTTCCTCTTCCTCGTCCTCATCGGGGTACAGCTCGCGGAAGGCGGGCTGGCTCTCCATTGGCTCCAACACCGGGTGCTGCTCCTTGGCCCTTCGGACGGACGTCAGGACTCCCCTCAGGTCTGGTCTCTCCATAACCAGGCTTTCAAACATGTCATCAGGTAATTGCTGAACAAATTGAGTATCCGAAGGTGATAAATATTCATTCGGATTTCTGTACCTTGACAATAAGGTACTATTTATAAAGTGTAACAGAACTATAAATATAAAAAGGGAAATAGAAAAATTGGACGTCATTTTGACTGCAGTTCGATTGAAGTGAAGTAAGTTAATTCTTCAAGAATGACAGATTTTTGTTTTTTTAATTCCTGAATCCTGTTTCACGAAAAAGTCTTTTTTCAATTTTGCGGCATAAAAACATTTTACAAAACAATATCGATGAGGAATAAACACGTGATCAAAGTTATGTTGAAAATATGAAGTGCCTGGAAAACGGCCTAAGGGTCAGCGCAAACAGAGAAGAATAATCTCCGCGCGGTCTCGGGCATATTCTTTACGGAGTGTATGCTCGAGCATGCGTGCGGCCTTGCTAGCCTGCGCGAGTAAACCGCCCTGGGTTACCACTCTACAGTAAACATTCCAGTTTGTCGCGAAAGTTCGGCAACGATGGTGGACTGGGATATGATTATAATTTGCTTTTGGCGGAATAAGAAGAAATGGAAGAACATGTTTCTGTCTTCCATTGTGTTCGACAAGCCGTCAGAAAGTCAGACGAAGAATATGGGTTGAGGAATATTGGCAAGAAAGGTGTAGTTTTGGTGATTTTAGTACACTGTGTACGACTTTGCCATCGAAAGGAGTTTTGTTTTAAGATTACTATAAAATGGATTATGAAAAATGTCGAATGCTTGTAGATATGTTACGTATCATAGTAATAGTAATAGTAAAATAATAGTAATATATTCAAAAAAAGACCACTAATTATATGACACATTAAATAAACATTCGTCAAATGATACTAAACATATTATGTTTTCTTTGTCCGTTTTACTGTTCGTTATTAGGCAGTTTGGATTAAAATCTCAGAAAAGTGATAACACTGAAAGTACGCGAACGACCGGATTCCCGCGTGTCTTCTAAGACGCGCGAGCATTTTTGTCAGGTTCAATCATTTATGCACTTTATTGTGATAATTTTAAAGTTTATTTTGCAAGTGCGTTAAAAAGAATCCACTCCGCTGCGCTCCGTTCTGTCTGCGCTGAGCCTTAGAAGAAAAAGCTTATGATTTTGCTTTTTAGTAGTTCTTTCTATTTGAGTTTGAATCATGTATATTAACGAGAACTTTGCACCCACACTGGCGATTCCTCTCGGCAGTCAAGCGTACAGTCAGTCTTGCGGCCTCGTACGTGAAAGATACACGTGTTCCTAATTTTCCAATAGAATGGATGAGTTTTTATTGAATTTAATCCGACAATATCAAAGGCATTTTAAAGAAAACAAACATATGAAGTGGTAAGTTTCTTAATTAAAATCTATCTAACACAGCATATACTTATAGTTAAATCAATATTCATTTTGCAGAGTCTAATGTAAGTATGTGTTATCTTATCAGAATCTCATACATTTTGCACACGGTCATTTCGCCAGGAAACTGTTCCAATTAATTAAAATAATCCATGAAATATTCTCTCACAGAAAAAGCCGTCTTCAAAATCTGCTGAGTTTTATTCAGATACCTCGGAATTTCTTGACATATTATCAGAACAACCTGACTGAGGAGGAGCCTAGCGTCCATTTCATTGCGTAATACAGAGTTATGTAGATCGCACGCAGCCGTAACAATTTTTTTGGCGGTACCTATTTTAACATCCAATGGCCTTAAAAAGATACGCCATTCGTGTACCAACATACTAAACGCACTTTCTACCTTTCTATTCGGCGTTCTCTGCTCAGGCTATAATTAAATATTAACTGGTCTTTATCCAACCTTTCAGGAGCAGGATATGGTTTTAATAAATGTGTCATGAACGGAAATGCACAGTCCCTAATGAAAACATAAGGCTGAGACAAACCTCCTTCATTAAGGGGTTCATCTGCGGGTAACATCAATTCATTTTTTTGTAACATATCTGCCAATTGATCCAACATCGATCGTTATAAAAATCTTCCATTAACATCAGCAATTGATAACAGTAGGTACAATTGAAATTGTTTTTGTAGTTAAAGTACTGTGATCCCGATTGACGAGGCGAAAAAATTACCACGTGCATGCCAACAATTGCACCCAGGCAATTATTGAAATTCCACAAATTTAGAAGTCTTTTGGCATAACTTTCCATTCAGGTTCAGTAGAGAGGTTCATAACTTTTGGCTGCAACTTGATAAATAAATATTCACATACTACTGGTATTATTTCGTAGAACGGCCTTTTCTGTAGCTTTTTGACAATGCTGTATATAGTTCCGGTTATAAGATATCTGATAATAAATAAAAATATCAAATTATAATAGTTAATAATATAACATTAATTTTGATGTAGTGTGTTATAATTACTTGTTTTATTTACAATTACACAGGCAAAATTAAAATGGAAAAATTTACGAGGCACGCACCGTGAAAAATGAAAAGAAATCAAGACGACAGCAAGTGGACAGTCACAAAAACACATAAAACCCTGAAAGTACATGAGTCACAAGGAATTTTTGCTTCCATATGTGCCAAATACGTAGCGAGATACAAATATTACACCACATCCCAATATTTGGACAAGTTTCGAGGAAACAGTTAATACAGATCATCATTAATCATTCCCCTGCCCTTATCCCAATTATTTTATTTGGGGTAGACGCAACATGTCATCTTCTTCCACACCTTCCTATCGGCCGTCATCTCACAAGAAACACTCTTTACAGCCATATCGTCTTTCACACAATCCATCCATCGTTTCTTTGGTCGTCCTCTTCCCCTATATCCATCCACATCCATGCTTAACGCCTTCCTTACCACCTGATTAATACAGATATACAGAAACAGTTAAAACAGATATAAGTAAAAATTCAGCAGATACGATAACAGCTCCAAAAAAAAGGAAGACGGATAAAATAATTCATAATGACGAGGATTTGTTATTTTTTTTAAAGATATGGATGATAATCGAGCAAATCGAACTGGGCAGAGGGATGAGTTACGTAAAGAAGTACTAATATCAAGTGATCCTTCAAAAGCTTTTTTTGATTTAATATATCATAGTACAAAGTTTAATCCGGAGTATAATCAAAAAACAGTAAAAAGAAAGTTGTTTTATGTATCTCTTTTGAAATAAAATTACTTTTACGTATTATATCGCGGTTTAATTTTAGATTTTAGTTCCCGACCTTCATATTTTAACTAATTATTTGTGGTCCGACCCATGCAGTATGAGATCACTGTGTCTAGATGTCTTGTAGCGCTGCGCTTGGGTTTCGCCTTGAGTTTATGTATTATTAGCTGTAGCCCGTTAGTGTAGATGATAACAATTCTTACAGAGAACATTTCATAAATAGTAACCCCTAGTACACAAACTTTTTAGTTGTAACTTCAAAATGTAATGACAATAACAACAGCATTCTGACAGTTGCCATGGTTACAATTTTTGCTTATTTCTTGCTAAAACCATGATGTCCCTAGGGCCGCCCGCTTCATTTCGAACCATAACCTCCCCTATTACAACCCTTCTTTTAGTTGAAAAGTAGCCTATGTCCTTTTCCAGGCTCTAGACCCTCTGTGTAACAAATTTGATGACAATCGGTTCCGTAGTTTTGGCGGGAAATCTAGACGGACAGACAGAGAGAGATACTTTCGCATTTATATTATTAGTATGTAAGAATGGATTGGGTCCCAAGTAGGTGATAATATATCTTCCAGCCATCTTCTCTACTTAAATTAGGGTATTTTTAATCTTAATAGGCTCGCGAAATATCCTAGGTAGGAATTTGGATTCTTTAGTGAGGATCTGTGGTGTGTTCGGCGACTGCAGACTTCGTTGAGCGGCGGTGTTTGACGTCAGCTATGTGTTCTTTAACGCTGACGTCAAACAACGCCGCCGGAAGATATCACCTACTCGGGACCCAATACATAATATATCAAAACGTCAAACACATTCGTCAGATAAAAGTTATCTGGCGATTGAAAAATCGGCCCTCAGTCAAATAACAGATTTTATCTTAAATACTTTTTATTGCCCACGAGCAAAAATGTAAAACATAACAATAATATAATCTTAACAAATCGATACATATAAGTATACATATAAATTAAATACGTAACAAAACGTAAAAATATTCTAAAAAACGCGTATGAATAAAAGAGTAACTATAAACACGGCTAATGTAGGAGTATTGTTAGGGGGCGCAGAGTTACACCACCTTCTTTTACAGGTACAAACGTGAAAACGAGAGAACAGCGAGATACCGCGAGAGAAGGGCACGAGGCTGGCTGCGTGGCTGCTGATGCAGCCATCGGGCCTCTTGAACTGCAACGCCTCCAGCCGCCGGAAACGGTGGCTCAATATGTTCTTCTGCCAGTCAGGCCAGTGCGCGCGACACCCGCGCGCCGTGTACAACTCACCGATATCCAGAAACCTCTTGAAGCATCCACCAGTATACAGACCATAATACCATCTCTTCAGACCTTTGTCTCCCGAGTACTTGTAGCCACGCCATTCAAACTTACTGATTTCAAATTCTTGCAGTTCTGGGTGATAGTAGCAATTAGCGCGAGCAAACCTCGCCATGGTTCTATACCGCCAATCGTCTGAATTGAACATTCTATGACAAACAGGTGCTATAGGTATATTCTGCTCCCATTTATTACAATAATAACAAGACGCCCTCCACGGGGCGTCTTTCTTGCCAGAAAAATCAAACCAATCATCCCAACCACGGCGCGACTTGTTTTGCGCCGGCCTCGATATAAAAGGTAAGAGTCTCGTAGAGTTGTGTTTGGTATGCTCAGTGTCGAGCCCCTCTTCCTGTCCAGGGTTGTGGTCCTCGTCGTCTGCATCGTCCGCATCGTCCATGTCGTCCGTGTAGTCCGGCGGGCGGGTGGAGTCAGCGCTGGACGTGGGTATGTACGTGGGCGCGGGTATGAAAGCGGGCGCCTCATCTTCCTCTTCCTCGTCCTCATCGGGGTACAGCTCGCGGAAGGCGGGCTGGCTCTCCATTGGCTCCAACACCGGGTGCTGCTCCTTGGCCCTTCGGACGGACGTCAGGACTCCCCTCAGGTCTGGTCTCTCCATAACCAGGCTTTCAAACATGTCATCAGGTAATTGCTGAACAAATTGAGTATCCGAAGGTGATAAATATTCATTCGGATTTCTGTACCTTGACAATAAGGTACTATTTATAAAGTGTAACAGAACTATAAATATAAAAAGGGAAATAGAAAAATTGGACGTCATTTTGACTGCAGTTCGATTGAACTGAAAAAAATGACAGTTTTTAGTGAACGACAATGCTTTTTTTTAAATTCTGAATTCTGTTTCATGAAAGGGTCTTTTTCTTCGGTTTTGAGGCTTTCCTACATTCTACAAGATAATAATTACTTTTATCGATACGGTATATGCACGTGACTAAAATATGGACAAAATAAGAGTTTAATGAAATCATAAAGTGTTGAAATTGATCAATTGACAGCATGATCCAACCTCATTACATATTGAACCTCATTATTGTAGTTTAGTTTTAAGTTTGTAAATTTGAAAATTGTTCTTAAGTTGTCATGTTGTTTTTTCTTCGTATGAAAGTAAAAATAAAATAAAAGTAGAAGCGACTATAAAATTGTTATTCCTGTTAAGTATTGCGCAACAATCCGGCGATTGCCTTGCGGAAGTATTGTTTGTAAGAATATGTGACTAACCTTTATAAATTAATTATTACAATAAGAAAGCATATTAATGCATTTACATATATAGAGATTGTAATTCCAATTTTCCTGACAATTTAAAATCGAATGCCGTGACATTTCACATTCTCGGACATCTGTGTGGAACATTTATTTTATTTTATTCTTGGAAAAACCGCTTCTGTCTCTCTCACTGGTGGTCCTGGTAACGGACACAGCGTCGGGCCGCGGACCAGAGCAGCTGTCTCCCAGCAACGGTCGCTAGGGCGCCGCACGCTGACATGCGCGCGTGGCGGTGCCCCGGGCGGCTGCGCCGTTGCTGTCAATTTGAAATTTTTTGACTTTTTGTGTTGTTTGTTTTTGTATATTTTGTAAAATATTTATTTTAATTAATATTAAGTGTAATGCCTAGTTTAAGCAGTGGTGTGGGAAATAGTGCCAGTCAACCTTCTTCGAATGACCTGGAGAGGTGTCCTCTGTGCTCTCAGGCACGGTTTTTTAAAGGTAAGCGGGGTCTGAGTGTGCATATTGGAAAGGCACACAAAGCTCTGAGTGCACGCTCAGATCCGGTTACGCAATTACAAACCACGTCTGGATCCAACCCTTTATACCGATCTTTGTCAAAATTCAAAAATTCTATTCCGGTATTAAAGCGAGTTCCTCGTGGCGCCAGACCGCTTGTGCTGCCTGAGAGAACTCGCTAAGTGCCTGGGAACATCTTCTCACCTTCCCCTACAGAATTTTACATGTCAACAAGAATTTGGCTTCCAAAAAGACGTTAACTGCCCAAATTAAAGATAATTGTAATGTTTCGGCCCACAATTTAGAAACCAAATTTCTGACACAAAACTTCACCTTGACAAAAGGAGTCCCCTACCTGGTCGCAGGAAAATTAGAGGAAGGTGACATTAGCGGAGCAGCCAGGATTCTCTTTAGCAGTGATGAGGTGGCACCTTGCTCTCCAGAAACTCTCGTAGCTCTCGAGAGCAAACACCCCATACCTGCTGTCGGTCTTTCCTTTCCTGACCCACCTGATCTGGACATCCATTCTCTCACCATTTCAGGTCGAGAGGTTATCACAGCCCTTAGTTCCTTCAGGAGTGGCTCTGCTGGCGGTCTCGACGGCCTGAGCCCCCAACACTTGAAAGATCTTACAAGTTCGGGGGCTGGAGAGTCTGGCGAGATGCTTTTGAGGGAGCTTACGGCTCTGATCAACCTAATGCTCTCCGGCATGGTTAATGAGTCCGTCATCGACGTCTTGTACGGGGCCAACCTTTGTGCCCTGCGCAAGAGGGATGGCGGTATTCGTCCCATTGCTGTAGGCACAACATACCGTCGTATGGCAGCCAAGATTTGCTGTAAATTTTATGGTGAGATTATTTCGAAAAAATTTCAGCCCCTGCAACTTGGTTACGGTTCCAAAGGGGGCTGCGAGGCTGCCGTACATGCGTTGCCGACCTTCCTAAATTCTGGTAAAGGAGAGGTCGTCTTAAAGGTTGACATCAAAAATGCATTTAATTCTGTAAACAGGGATACCTTGCTGGCAGAAGCTAAAAATGAATTACCCCAAATTTATAGTTTCCTTTGGCAATGCTATAGACATCCTTCAAAATTATTATATCGGGACAACCTATTAGAACCCGCTGTTGGGTGTCAGCAAGGTGATCCTCTTGGGCCGGTGATATTTAGTTTAGCTATTCACCCAATAATTCGGCAGCTAAATTCCAAATTAAATTTTTGGTATCTGGATGATGGGACCCTAGGAGGTGATGTAGATACAGTTCTAAATGACTACCTTTTTTTTTTAAATAAATTTAATTCCATTGGCCTTGACCTCAATATATCCAAATGCGAAATTTTCTTATGTGATGGTACAGACAGACAACAGACACTTTCAAAATTTAATGCCATAGCTCCCTCTATTAAAATCGTCGATGAAATTTCTCTCCGTCTCCTTGGGTCTCCAATCTATGAGGATTCATTCCAAAATTTTGTTAACGAAAAAATCCAAAATTTCAAAAATATTTCAAATAGACTACTCCAAATTAATATGCATTCGGCCATTACACTGATTCGTTTTTGCTGTTTCGGTCCTAAATTGACTTAATACCTCCGTGCGTCTCCCCTATGGAAGTACCCTAATCTGTTAGACCAAATGGACGAAATTATTAAACACACTCTTTGTATGATTTTAAATGGATGATGATATGGATGACCGGGCTTGGTCCCAAGCCACGCTCCCCATTCGGATGGGAGGGCTCGGTATCCGCAAAATTTCAAGTACTAGTTTACCAGCGTACCTATCCTCGGTCCACGGCACTGATAAATTAACCAGGAAAATTCTAGCTCCAATACTGGTTGATTTTGAAGTGCCGTGCTTCTCCGAGGCTGTGGATGCCTGGAGACTCGCCTGCCCATGTGCAAATTTACCTGGTTGCCCATCATCTCAAAAGCTGTGGGACGAGCCGCTTTGCAGAGTAGTTCAGGACCATCTGATTTCTACTTCTGCCACTCCTGCGGAGCGGGCGCGCCTCCTGGCTGTGAGTGAGTGGGAGTCAGGTCTTTGGCTTTACGCACTACCGTCGTCGAATATAGGCACCTTGTTCGACGACACAACTTTTCCGTCTCGCTGCTGCCTTAAGACTAGGTGCTTCATCTTGTTCTCCGCATCGCTGCCACTGTGGTGAAGTACTCAACAGCCTCGGACACCACGGTCTATCATGCAGCCGTAGTGCAGGTCGCATGGCTCGTCACGCGAATATTAATGACATTATCCGTCGAGCTCTTGTTGCCGTCGGCGTACCTGCTGTATTAGAACCTAATGGTTTGGTACGCGATGATGGCAAGAGACCGGACGGAATGTCTTTGTTCCCTTGGAAGATGGGTAGGCCTTTAGTGTGGGACGCCACTTGTGTCGATACTCTTGCGCCATCTCACCTTCCCGGTTCTTCGAGCTGCGCTGGCTCTGCTGCCGCGGCTGCTGAAAACCTCAAACGGCGCAAATATGGTAATCTAGTTGGTAGTTACTTCTTTGAGCCGTTTGGGGTTGAAACTTTTGGGCCGTGGGGGCGAGTGCCAAAACGCTTTTTAAAGACCTAGCAAAGCGTCTCGTTGACACTTCTCGTGACCCAAAGGCTGGCTTTTACCTCGCTCAGAGGATTAGCATTGCCATTCAACGTGGCAATGCTGCCAGCCTTTTGGGCACACTCCCAGCCGGCAGCGACGCCGATGAATTTTTTGATGCTTTAATTTAATTTAATAATTTTTTGTTTTTTAAATTGTAAATATTTAACATTATAATCAATAATAGCATTATAAAGGTGAACAGAATATGTGCAATTTGTAAGATTCAAGAGGTATTTTAGAAGCAATGTTCAATAAATGAAAATTTCCTGTCAACTCGGAATCAATTTATTTCTTCAAGAACCCAACCCACTGTAAAAATAACAACAAAGTTAAAGTTTAAGGTTCGCAAATTGTTTCTTACGAAACTGGCAGAGTCATCATCACAAGAATCTCGATATGTACAAGAATCTCTATATATGTAGATAATTTTATGTAATAGTATGTCCCGGTTATGTTATTTAAGTGTATGCGTCGACTGTCTTTTCTCATTGTACACCCACTTCCCGTTTCTCTGCACCACCTCTTGGTTGACTGGCAGAGAATGCCTTAGGCATTAAGTCCGCCTTTGTTCTTGTATGTACAACAAGTATTAATAAATAAAAATATAAGCGAATATTTTAATATACCGAGCTAAATGGCTCCAACGCGTCAGTGTTAATGGATATTGTACTGCAATCAAGAATAAAGTACGGAACATAAAATAATTAAAGACTAATTACAATAATACCCATTTTCTCCAATACCTATGTATGTATATCTATACGGCTTATGAATATCCGTACTAAAAACTTTTTGAATAAATTTAAAATCATCAAGGTAAAGCAAAATGATTTTCTAAAAAATAAATCAACCGGACCACCGGGACCAGAGACATTAAAATTCCAGTCACAGTATTTTTTTGCTTTTTCGAAGGCGTTTGATTTTGTGAACGCGTCAGCGTTATGGTACCTATCAGAGGACCTTCACTTGATTCGATACAAAGTTATTTTTTGGACCGAACCCACTGTTTTGAAATTAACCTGGTTAACAGTAATCTAGTATGTATCCGTATCTTGTAGAACCACTTATCGACATAACAAATCAGGAGTCCCACAAGGTAGTGTGTTGAGACTCCGTTATTCTTATTAAATACTAGCTTTCCCGACGAACTTCATAGCGCCTAAGAGTCGATAATAACTTTACAAACAAAAAAATACCAGAATTAGTTATTTTGAGCCAATTGCGTAATTTCTGCAAGATCGAATCCACCTTCACATACATCTACCTGATACTGTGAGTACTGTGACTTCGTCTGCCCGTTCAATTTGATGGTACGACGCCCCTCACGTCTTCTGCTGCCTGCTCTTCTGGTACCACCCTTACGTACGTACTGCTAGGTGCTCTCCTGCTACCGCCCTAATGATCTACTACTATCCGCTTTCCTGGTACCACCCTAACACCGACTGTTAATTGCTCTCCTGGTACTTACTGCTTGCTTGCTTCTGCTACAGAAAATTATTATTTTTATATTGTCAGCTAAGCTAACCCAGCTGGCTTCGTACCGCCTATCTTCTTACATCATAATCATCATTTGCATCTCTGCAAGATTGACATCCTAAACTCACCCTCGAGTACACTACGTGCTCTCCTGATACCTACTTCCCTGGCACCCCCTCACATTCTAATGCTACGATCTGTTCTCCTGGTACCATCCTCATTTTGAACAGTGGTAATCCAGTGCAAATCGACTCTTAGGACGTTGTTTAGACAACAATGAGTGCTTGTAATTTAAAATAGACTTTATTGAAGAGCAATAAAGTTCAAATTTACTACATTTTTATTAGAAAACGTTTGTATGAGAGAAAGAAAAGGGCTGTTTTAGAGTTTTGCCGTCAATCATTTGAGTTTTTCTCACCGTTTAAACCTTCCCTGGACTGATACGAATGTTTCAAGACTAAAATAAGAAAAATCGGTTCAGCCGTTTTCTAGTTTTAGCGAGACCAACGACCAGCAATCCATTTTTGTATGTATAGACTAGCTGACCCGGAAACGTTGTTTTACCATGCACATATTACGTTATTTCTAGAAAAAAACATCCTGATTGCCATCTAAGCAACAGAGCTTTATTCATATTGCTACCATCAATTATGACAGTTAAAAAAAAAATATCTTTGGCGCAAGTGACAATAGTCTTGGTTATTCCGTCTTAAGCCAATAAAAATAAACTGGATGGTTTCCAAAACATGGCTTAGGTTTATGGCTAAATTAAAGCCATGTACAGACAATGTTTGTCAAACTTGCCATTCAAGATGCTGGCTCCAATCACGTGATTCATATTTTTTTAGGGCTAATCGTGGCCGTTACAAAACCGTAGTGGGCTTGTGTTACGAAGTAGAATAATCGGAGACCCAACCTTCAATTCGAATGATGTGGTGGTATGGCTGGCCAATATCTCACAGTTCTTTAGAGGAAGTTTCAGCGGATGGATCCTGAAGCATTTTATCGCGCATTTTCACCTTCAGTTGTACACACACTGTATATACACAAACAACATCGTCTATTAAATGGGGACGTGTCAGCAAGTCTTGTGATAAAGGTTAGAATATCATAAACATCTGGATGTAAGCCGCCGTGCTATGTGCTATACGCGTTTTTGTATCCGTGCATGGTAGAGTGTTGCAATCCTTCATACAACGGCGGGTCACTTTAGGTCACTTTCTAGTGTTGTGTCTGGACATGATAATTCGATAAATTGTAAGACCGGATGTTGTTCCAGAAATGTTTCGACTGTGACCGTTAGCAGTGATCTTTATATTTCTGAAGGATTTTTAATACCACCAGAGCATCACATACCATTTGTTTCTTTTTGACATTTAACAGCTTCACAATATGTACAATTTTGAAACTAATCTCATGACGGAATATGTAGCGCAGTCAATCATAGGAGTATAAGTAAATGTCCCCGTTCCTTATCAACCTAAGGAAGGCTGCCATGGCTTACGGCGATATTTTGAGACACATCCGATAAGTCAGATGATTTCGACTGTATTCAAAGAATGTCGAAGGCAATCAGAATTCTATCGTACGTTGCGCTTTTTTTTCTGTCTCTTCATGCCGTTTTCCAGGAATTCTTTCTTTCCCACTTTCTAATTGATTATGAATATTTAGTTGTGTGAGTGTTTGGTACAATTTGAATCTCGGTCATTAGTTAGTTGCGCATGAGGTTCATCACTTATTTTAAAGGACCTGTTAGTAGATGTGCGAATTCGCTGAGAACTCAAGCATAATTCTCTATCAGTAAACATCTCCGACTCCATCTCCGATACAATGCGTGACGTTCACGATCAGCGGACAATCGCGCATCAACGTTTGCACTTGTCTCTAGATATCTCGAAGAACATGCGAAGATACGCTGAGAAATCGAAATGTTCTCGAACAGCATCAAGTCTCTCCTGGCGGTCGTCGGTAGATTCTTGGGATCTTATGATCCTCAGTCTTTTAGCTCTTTTGGAACATTGGGAAAGATTGACCTCTTTCTAGGCAAGGTTATAGTTTTATTGTGAAGATACCTGATCAAGTAAAATGGTAATAAGTGACTGCTCCGCTGGCTACTACGTGGGTTTTATTATATGTGAAACTATAAAAACTTCTTTTAATTTACATTTAAAACTAAATGACATGACAGACATCAAAATATGTCAAACGTTTGACAGGGAAGCAGGTAGAGCAAGGTAAAGGCACCTAATTCCGCGGTGTTTTCATTATAACTTAAAAGAACATTAAAAATTAAGTATTTATTGTACCTTTCTTTAGAATTGGCTATTTTTATTAGAAGTGTTATTTATAGTGGTTTCTTAGGTTTACGCGAATGTTAGACATTGAAATAAAACTACTTTTACGGATTTTATCGCGGTTTAATTTTAGATTTTGACCATGATACCTACAAAGGTGTCGAAACGTCGGCAACTAAAATCTAAAATTAAACCGCGATAAAATCCGTAAAAGTAGTATCATTTCAGTGTTATTTATTTTGATTTTGAAATATAATCACACAGATTGACTATAAAAAAAAATGAAATATGAGCCTGAGGCACCTTAATTCGATTTAAAAATTCTAATTTAGATGCATTTGGTTCCCGATTTCGAGTGTTTAGAATATAAAGGAAAGGAGGTGGGGAGAAAGATACATAATGTTCAAAAATCAAGTCTATTTATTGTCTTTGAATTTTAATTCAGTCTTTTTTCCCCTCAATTCGTACTCAAATGTTAAGTATTTTCGATAAAAAATATAAACTTTCCAATATTTCAACCTAAACCAAAACTCACACAAAAGCATCATTTGCTCATATAAACATGAACAGCCAACTCATTAATTGAATAATGTAACGTGCAGACAAAATCAACTTGTAAATTGCTTTGATAACACCTTTCTTCTTAATATGTACATCGGAACATGGTGCCTTTACCTTAATAAATTAAATTTGTTATTTTTTTCGTCTTTTCCGATTTTTTTTTCGTATTTTCTCACCGTTTAAGCCTTCCCTGGACTTCTACGAATATTTCAAGACTAAAAAAAGCCAAATCGGTTCAGCCGTTCTCGAGTTTTAGTGAGACTAACGAACAGCATTTCATTTATATATAAATGAAATGCTGTTCTTCTGTATATATACGAACTCCGTGGTCGAGTGGCATACGCACCGGTTTCAAGGTGTCGTTAGTTCTGAGGTCCCGGGTTCGATCCCCGGTCGGGTCAATGTAAAAATTCACATTTCTACATTGTCCCGGGTCTGGGTGTTTGTGGTACCTTCGTTGTATCTGAATTCCATAACACAAGTGCTTCAGCAACTTACTTTGGGTTCAGAACAATGTATGTGATGTTGTCCGCATTTATTTATTATTATTTATTTTATATATAAATGAAAATATATATATATATTATATAGTGAATGTAAATTAGCCGTGACGTCACCATCTATATATATATATATATATATATATATATAGATGGTGACGTCACGGCTAATTTACATATATATATATTATAATATATATATATATATATATATATAATATATATATATATATTTATTGAATTATAAAGGAAACGTAATTTTTTTTGACCCGCAAACACAAATTGATTAAGTTATACTGAATGTAAATTAGCCGTGACGTCACCATCTATATATATATATATATATATATATAGATGGTGACGTCGCGGCTGTTTGTGTTTGCGGGTCAAAAAAAATTACGTTTCCTTTATAATTCAATAAGTTACAAGACTGACACTGAAAAAAAAATTGTCGTCATCCCTATTAACTTTTAATACAAAACAAACTAAAGTGAAGTAGCTCAATCCGCTCGGGAGCTATTATGACATAGACAGGCAGACAGACACGTCAAACTTATAAAACCCCGCATTTTGGGGCTAAGTAATAAAAAATCACGAAAACCGCTTTGAAATGTTGGACACCCGGACAGTAGCGTAAACGATGGATCATGTGATTCCATCCCATCATATTTCCCATGCTGGGCCGGGTCTCTTCCCATGAAGTTATCCCGTATGAATATGAAAAGATATATTAATATTCCAATTTTAACACAAAACTATTTAGTCTTCAACTAAGCAAATCTTGTGTTATGAGTACAACCGATGAACAGACTCACATAGTTAACGGACCATACATAAGTGGGCATGATTCATGTACCTCAAAGTGTTTCCTATCTCTTGGAAAACAGGCGCCACGACATCATCACGTTTGTACGTTTGGTACCTCTACACGCCCGAACGGCTGCTATAACAGACATCCAATTTCGAGCTAGCTAGTCTCTTGATATTAAAATGCAATGCGAAACACTTGAATTAAAATACAACATTTTAGCTTTTATTTGTATAGCAAAGTAAATATATAAAAATGAAAATATAGTAAATTGCCTATAAAGAAAAATATAAAAAATAATATAATAATATTAAAAAACCTAATAAATAAACGATTCTATAAATTAAAACTTTGTATCAAACATCGTTACAAAACGTAAAAAGGTTTCACTTGAAACATATAAAAGTAAAACTTACTACAAAAAAAAACATATAAAAATAGATACTATAAACACGGCTAATGTACGAGTAGGAGTATTGTTAGGGGGCGCAGAGTTACACCACCTTCTTTTACAGGTACAAACGTGAAAACGAGAGAACAGCGAGATGCCGCGAGAGAAGGGCACGAGGCTGGCTGCGTGGCTGCTGATGCAGCCCTCGGGCCTCTTGAACAGCAGCACCTCCAGCCGCCGGAAGCGGTGGCTCAGTAAGTTCTTCTGCCAGTCAGGCCAGTGCGCGCGACACCCGCGCGCCGTGTACACCTCACCGATATCCAGAAACCTCTTGAAGCATCCACCAGTATACAGACCATAATACCATCTCTTCAGACCTTTGTCGCCCGAGTACTTGTAGCCACGCCATTCAAACTTACTGATTTCAAATTCTTGAAGAGTTTTGTGATAGTAGCAATTAGCCCGATAAAACCTCGCCATGGTTCTATACCGCCAATCGTCTGAATTGAACATTCTATGACAAACAGGTGCTAAAGGTATATTCTGGTCATACTTATTACATAAATAACAAGACGCCCTCCACGGGGCGCTGTTCTTGCCTCCTGAGGTATCGAACCAATCAGTAAAAAAACGGCGCGACTTGTTTTGCGCCGGATTCACTATAAAAGGTAAGAGTCTCGTAGAGTTGTGTTCGGTATGCTCAGTGTCGAGCCCCTCTTCCTGTCCAGGGTTGTGGTCCTCGTCGTCCGCATCGTCCGCATCGTCCATGTCGTCCGTGTAGTCCGGCGGGCGGGTGGAGTCAGCGCTGGACGTGGGCGCGGGTATGAAAGCGGGCGCCTCATCTTCCTCTTCCTCGTCCTCATCGGGGTACAGCTCGCGGAAGTTGGGCTGGCTCTCCTCTGGCTCCAACACCGGGTGCCGCACCTTGGCCCTTCGGGCAGACGTCAGAACTCTCTTCAGGTCTGGTCTCTCCATAACCAGGTTTTCAAACATGTCATCAGGCAATTGCTGAACAAATTGAGTATCCGAAGGTGATAAATATTCATTCGGATTTCTGTACCTTGACAATAAGGTACTATTTATAAAGTGTAACAGAACTATGAATATAAAAAGAGGAATGGAAAAATTGGACGTCATTTTGACTTCAGTTCGATTGAAGTGAACCATAAACTGAACAAAATACTCGAAAAATGACAGATTTTTGTTGATGGCTTTGTTTTTTTTATTCCTGAATCCCTGTTTCACGAAAGAGTATTTTTCTTCGGTTTTGAGGCATTAGAGCATTTTACAAGAAAATTTTCTTTAATCGTTAAGGAACATGAGGGTAACTAAAATATGGACAAAATATTATTTTTTGTAATCTTTTTGGAAACGAAAACCCACATAAAAGTAATATAAAAAAAATATTTATTGGATAGATTAATAAAATCATCAAAATAAGCTGTTTTACTACATTCCTTCGCCCAAAACCTCATGCCCCTCTAGCTCGTTATCGTAATGGCGACTCGGTTCCCCCATACATATATATATATTTTAACTTTCGCGTTGCATAATTATCTACCTATACTTAATAATATATAAAGTGGAAGAGTTTGTTTGTTTGTTTGTTTGAATGCGCTAATCTCAGGAACTACTTGTTCAAATTGACAATAGACCATTCATCGAGGAAGGTTTTAGGCTATATACCTACCATCACATTGCGACTAGTAGGAGCGAAGATACGATGGAAAATGTGGAACAAAACAGGACATATATAAATCATAACTTAAATCTTTGTTCAGTTTTGCTATTTCTGAAACGTGGTTAACATCACGTCCCAAATTCAGAATCTCCGGATATACCACGTTCCGTGAAAATGATTCAGATGGTTATGGCGGAACAACTATATGCTGTTTTTTTTTCTTCCATATTAGCAGTTTTAACTTTTAACATTTAAGAGAAGTTCTAAAGTAAAGCAAGCTACAAAATATACACCACTATAAAGTACTAAATATATTTTTATTAGTATTAAATCTTAAATGGCAAGAGCTTGATGCGAGCAAAAGATATTTGTTTTTTCACAAATATCTAAAAGATCAAAATTCTAAAAAATAAGATAAAAAATACAACTTTTAAAGTTTATTCTCTGTGAAGCTGTTTGTTTGCACTCAGCCTCTTTGTCTAGTTTGGCGGATCGCGAATTTTCAATGATAATGTCACCCGAGAATTGGGCAACTCTTGGTTATTGACCGAAAATATATTAGACAAATATTCAAATAATAATAAGTATTGTGTATTTCTGTAGGTTTAACTCACACCTCTATCTGGTAATAAGTGATAGTTTTCTTTTTACTGTACTTGAATTCCTGCACCGTTAACTTACCCCAAAGTCTTGGGGTTTATCAGGTTGTATTGTAGAGGTAGCTAGTGACTCAACAGATGCAGCAGGAGCAGTCTGATTTCTTGGAAAAAGATTTGATAGTGGCCCAGCCTTGGTTATTCTTTGCTGCATAATTGTAGGCAATAAGACTCTTAATAATTAAAATTATCTGCAAAAATATATAATATAATTTATAATGTCTTATTGTGTAATAATAACCAACCAAGTTCAGGTTGGACCCGCGCATGAAGGGGTCCATAGTTCCATACCACAGTAAAAAATCGGTAAAAAATCCTCGATACAGGCTATGATATAGTCATTTATTATTGTTTTTCGGGTTATAGAAAACAAAACATTGGGCCGCTTACGGAGTATAATGTTGTCACATTCTACACGTCGACTGCATATTTGCATTTGCTTGCAGTTTCTTGCAAATATTTTGCCATTTCAAAAATCGCAAACCGCTGAAAGTAAATGAGTAATTATTTTATTTAAATGCAGAAAGTCTTACAATCCACACTTTAAGAAGAAAACAGAATAAAAATAACCTGCCTACATACCTACTGAAATAACACTTACCTACCCATCTTTACACCCTTCGCTGCATCCACTTTCCACAGTTTTATTGTAACAATCAAATGTTACCAAGTGCAAGGAGATTCGGCAGTTATGATATAGGCTGTATCATCTAACAGAAGACCGAACAAAAAAACACGACCAATGAGAGTTTTTATGAAATACTTACGATTTTAGCCATAATGTGTGTAACTTAAACATAGTAAACCACTAAAAGACTTAATCTTCTCCTTTTTAACCCGCGACGCAAAAACGAAGGGGTGTTATAAGTTTGACGTGTATGTGTGGGTGTGTATGTGTCTGTCTGTGGCATCGTAGCTGCCAAACGGGTGATCCGATTTTATAAATGGGATCTGATATTTGAAATACTAATGTCTTCTGGAACCACTGAGCTGGTCTGCTGTTAGGGCTCGAAGGTAGGAGACGTAACCCTGGTCTACCTTTTAGTAAACTCATCGAGTTTGGGCTCATTGAATTTGTGTTGACTAGTTCTCTTCATGTTTTCAATTTGGGTCGGGGTCGGGGGTTTTTAAATTTTCATATATCTATGGCTGTCATCGCAATTGGCCTATCTCAGGTTTAAAGAAAGAACACATATCAAAGAGTATATATTATCATAAACAATATTTTCGCGAAACGTCACGACTGAAGACAAGTAATACGTTTTGTTATGATTCACTCAATGTCTCCGACAAGACGTCTCGATTACACAGTCTAATGAGTTACCTACAGTTGAATGTGATGGATATGGATTGATTGGTGAGGCGTATATAAGAGATGGTATCAAACGGAACGTGAAAATATTCTTCAACTATTATTTGAAACGCGTTCCGAAACGATTCTGGGCAATCTGGTCCCATCCACTGCCAAGCACATGACAGCTGCTCACTGCTCAGCTACACAGATAATACACATTTAACAGGAAGCTTTATTAATCAGAATACTATTTAACGGTCTTCTTAAACTAGCTAAATGGTCAACTGGTAAATCTTGGAACTACAAGTTTATTTAAAATTTTCGTTTTTAAAATATGGAAATCAATATTTATACTAAAATTATGCAAGTTTTTCCGAACGAACTTTATATTCTGCATAATATAATCCGACGGCAGAATTAGAATATTAATTTCTTTAAAAGTTTCTCTTAACCGGCAGCTTGTACCCTGTCTCCTTTGCCAGTTGGACACTATTATTTGAATGTAATCAGTATGTATATATTTAAATAAAGGAAATAATATTAATATTACACAACTTTCAAACAAGACCATCTAGTTTCAAACAAAGCAAAGCATGTTAGCTTGTATTATGAGTACTAGATAACTGATAAACACAAACATTTGTCCTGGGTGGGAATCGATCCGACGACCTATGATGACCTAACGACTAAACCAACAGGACAGTCAAAATTTGATTTTACTATTTATTTATACATTTAGCTGGTGTCCATAGTTCTGACAAATTTAACATAATTATTAAATAGTGTGTAGCCTATAACAGTTGATAATCGCAACATAATTATCGGCCCATCTCTAAAAAAGCAATCACTTTGAGAATCGTCCTCTCGTAAATCTCGTACTCTTAGTAGTCCGGTAAATAATAAAACTTAGTATTTACGCAGTTAAGTGGGCGCCCATAGCGAGCAGTGTGACGTGAGGTGTAGGAGGCGGGCCGCGGCCGGCGCACACCGAGCGCGATCAGCGATGTCGCCGCCTAACCGCAGCAGAGCGGCAACGTCGCCTACACTCGCGTGCCTATCGCTTTCTCTCTCGCAGTATAGCTTCGGCGTCGCTTCGAGTGGCCGCGGCTGCTTTATCGCTCGGGCCAGTGAATAATAGTCGCGCGATGAACTCCCGGAACTACCGCGAGCGGCTGATCGACGAGGTGAAGAAGTACCCGGTGCTGTACGACACGCAGCACGAGCACCACCGCGACATCGACGTGCGCGACCGCTGCTGGCTCGAGATCTCCGACCGCCTCGGCGCCAACAGTACGTACACACACACGATGCTGTCATATCGTGTACGTATGTCATACATCTTCAGCCGTACGTTGGTGTTACAAGCCTGTTTTGGTATCAAAGGCACGGTAGTAGTAGCGTAGCAAGTATTGCTATAGGTAAATAAAACATTAAATCTTTGAAAGTAATTAAACCAATTATGGAATTGAAACTTCTATATAGGAGTTAAAGAAAAAAATTTCGTCACGCGTCTCTTTTTTTTAATTTTAGTAATCTAAAAAAAGTATGATATGAGCGGAGCCCGTGCCTTGAGCGGGCTCGAGGCGCCATCTTACTAATATTATATCTCTTTTTCTAATACTTGGGTGTGATTGTAGATAGTATTTATCTTCTGAAATATTTAAAATCAATCAATCTCGGTAGTAATTTGATTAAATGAAATAAAATTATTTGTATTCATGTCTACGATTTAAAAGCTTTTTGTTAAGCTTTATCTAATTTAACTTTATTTAACCAATTTCGCCGAGTACAATATACACACCCAGTTACTGTACGTTACTCCTGCTATTTATATCTGATTTAATTTTCTTTATTTCTTCTTGAATAAATATATCGACACGCAGTCTCCTCGTAGTTGTAGCACTAGCGACCCACCCCGGCTTCGCTCGGGAGCAGTACCTACTGATTTCTTTGACGTTCTTTATTTTTATAAGAATTCATACCATCGCTGCATCGTAATAAAAAAAACTTTGGAATAAACGTTTGATAGCGAAAACTGAATATTTGTCGTAGTTGTCGTATTTTAGTACCATCTCAACAAAAACAGCTTCGCAAAAGTTTTGTTTTGGAATAAAATCATCAGCCCGAAAAATGGTTATGGTGAGTCAACCTTAAAAGTTAGACATATGCTGTCGGAGACTTTTTTGTAGATCTTTTTATGGTGAACAATATTGTAGAACATTATTTTGAAGTAGTTTTTATGGTTAACCCAGCGTTTGCAATGAAAGCATTAAATAAAATTACAACAAAAAAGTGGTTATTGTGAGCGAACCTTAAAAAATAGAGCTATGCCTTCACGGACTTTTTTGTAGATCTTTTTATGGCGTACAATATTGTAGAACATTATTTTGAAGTATCTTGCGGATAAGTCAGCGTTTGCAATGAAAGCGTAAAAAATAGTAAATACATTAAAATCTCTAAAATTCACTATATTCCTGTCCGAAATTATGCACAGATTATACTTAAAAACCCTCCTCATGAATCACTTTATCTATTAAAAAAAACCGTATCAAAATCTGTCAAGTAGTTTCAAAGATTTAAGTAGTGAAGGGGAAATAGGGACAGGAAAGCGCTTCTGTTTTATAATATGTAGTGATATATATAATATATTTTTATTATTATTTATTTGTCGCGAAATAACAATTTCATCACGTTTCGTTCAGTAGTTTTAAATATAGCCTTTTATGAAGTACAAATCAAGTAATAAAAGTAAACAAATTGGATGTAGATAGATACTACTCCGACACAAAAATATAAAAAGAAACATTGGATAGCATTTGGTGGAACTAGGATTTTCAAATTAAATTTAAAAAAATATTATTTATAGTAGAATGAAATATCGTTAAAATGAATTAATCTTAGGGTTAAACTTTAATAATTCGTAGTTTTAGACTTGAGACCTCAATTGAATGACTGAGGAAAACCGGGCAAGTTTGAGGTGCACTGACGCACAAAATACAGAAATATTATTGCATTTGTGAGGTTATGCTGATGTATCTACAGCATAAAGGCGGAACCTTATTAGTGAGACCACGCCGTCTTCTGGCCGTTGTATTACCGTCGCATGCAGACAATAGGAAAAGTTCTAACAACTAATAATAAAATAATATTTGTTTCTGAGCGGTTATATCCGGATTTCAAGATTTTGTGCTCGTGTTGTTCCCAAGGCGAGGTGTTGAAGCGCGAGTGGAAGATCCTGCGCGACTCGATGCGGCAAGCCTTGAAGCGCAGCAACACCGGCGCCACCACCAAGTCAGGGCTGCCCTGCAAGAAGTGGCGCTTCCAGAGCCGCATGGCCTTCGTGCTGCCCTACATGACCATCAGGAGGTAACATGCCTTACGTATCTTGATGCATCAAGAAAACGCACTCCTAATGAACGTGGTCACCCATATCCCGCCTGCACTATAATGAAGTTAACATGACGGCACTGAAACTGCTCTAATGATATGTTCTTAACAAAATATCCAAACATACATACACGCACATTAGGTAGTGTACAACGTATACATGTTGGGACAATGTTTTACTTTCGTTTGACTTTATACGTATGTTTTCAGGAATCAAAGGCAGATTAAGGAGAACATTAAGATAGACGAGACAGAAGCGGCCTCGGACGATGAGCGGGAGCACGAGGTGTGGGACCCGGGCAACCAGCTCGGCAACCAGCTCGGCAACCAGCCCGGCAACCAGCTCGGCAACCAGCCCGGCCCCGACCATGACTCGCTCGATCTTTTCTTCGCTAGCGTCTGCCAAAGTACGAAGCGCTTACCTCGCAAATATCAATCTTCCGTCAAGAGACAAGTACTAGACACACTTTTAAGAGTCGAAGAGGAGTGGGAGAATGAGCAGTCAGAGTCCAAGGTGGACGTCAGCAAGGACTACGAATAAGCAAGTAACAGTGTAGTGCACTGCACTCTGCAGCCGGGGCGGCCGGCGGACAGCTGGTGTTCCTGAACAATGTGTGCCTCGGAGATTAAACATGTTTTTACACTAGACATTAACTTATTTACATTAAACGGTATTGACTTTACACAGTACAGATTTACAGTTTGTATCATGTGTCTCTGGGTAGTAGCCGTAAGTGTCTAATATGAATGTAGGTATATGTTATGGACCAGGTGATTAATGTGGGCATCATTTAGATTGCCCGAGCATATGAACAGTGTCTAGCTCCATCGGGTTATTCGTCAACTGGACACGCGACGCTGGACACACGTGTGATCAGTTGGTGAAACTCAAAATTAATATAATTAATTCTTTCGTCATCTGGACACGCCACGTTTTCTAGCGTGTCCAGATAGTGTAAGTTAAATTAAATCACTTTTATATTCTCACCAACTGGACACACCGCAAGAAAAAGGTACAGTGGTTTAAAAAACCGGCCAAGTGCGAGTCGGACTCGCGCACCGAGGGTTCCGTACAAACCTGCAAGGTTTACAAAGTTCGTTCATTACGACAATCGAGTCATATAAATATATATGACTCGATTGTAAAACGTTGCTTCATGCCAAATTTCAAGATTCTAGGTCGACTGGAAGTACCCTTTAGGTTTTGATTCCCTTGCGAGTACTCGCGCGTTTCAAAATATGCAGCTTAAATTGCTGTTTCTTTTGATTGCGTTGACATAGAAGTTTGATTTTGTTACAGCTTAAAGGTATTATAGACCTGAGTATTTGGTATGAATTTCAATTTAATACCTCTACGCGTTTATGAGGAAATAGGTAGTAAGTTTAAAATTATTAAAAAAAAATTTATTATGTGATGTAACTAAAAATTTAAGGTTTTCGGAATTTTTCCTTTATGTGTGCTATAAAACGTTGCTTCGTGCCAAATTTCAAGATTCTAGGTCGACTGGAAGTACCCTTTAGGTTTTGATTCCCTTGCGAAACCTTGCGAGTTTCAAAATATGCAGCTTAAATTGCTGTTTCTTTTGATTGCGTTGACATAGAAGTTTGATTTTGTTACAGCTTAAAGGTATTATAGACCTGAGTATTTGGTATGAATTTCAATTTAATACCTCTACGCGTTTATGAGGAAATAGGTAGTAAGTTTAAAATTATTAAAAAAAAAATTATTATGTGATGTAACTAAAAATTTATGGTTTTTGTAATTTTTCCTTTATCTATGGTATAAGACGTTGCTTCGTACCAAATTTCAAGATTCTGAGTTCACGGGAAGCACCCTGTAGGTTTTGATTCCCTTGCAAGTGTCGAAAATTTGCGGCATAAACGGCTGTATCTTTTGATTGCGTTGCCTTAGAAGTTTGTTTTTTTCACAGCTTCAAGGGACAGTAGACCTGAGTAATTGATATAAATTTCAGCTTCATACCTCCACGCGTTCCCGAGAAAAAGGGTCTTGACAGACGGACGGACGGACGGACGGACAGACGGACGGACAGACGGACAACAAAGTGATCCTATAAGGGTTCCGTTTTTTCCTTTTGAGGTACGGAACCCTAAAAACGTTTGAAATAAAACATATATGTAACAATTAAATAATTTTAAGATTTATTAATTTGAAGACAACAATACCTGTAGGTATTTTCAATGTAATAACATAAAAAATATGTAATATAATTAAAATTCAAGTCTGATATTAAACTGTAGTTTATTTTATGTTTTATAAAAATAAGTCATTTCTATAAAACAAAGACATGTAGTGAAAGTTTTGTTTTAAATTTAATTGTATTTATGCTATATTTTTAATATGACTTTCCTCAAGTTTTAAATACTTTTGTATTTAAATTTCTTCATAACTAGTGGATTTTTAAGGTAGAAGTCCTTCGTAATTATTCCAAATAATGAGTCTGATTATTTAAGTAAAATAACCTAATATTAAAATGTAATCTAAAACCTATAATATTTTAATACTAGGTTAGGTTAGGTTAAAACTGCGATCTCTTACGAAAAAAAAAGACTCGTATTTCGATTTCCATACTGTTCTGTTGATTTCTCGTCATTTACAGTAAATCGCTCACTTAATATTTATTTTGACACTTGAAATTGTAATTTACAGTCACTCGTTTTATTGCTACCCATAAAACAATAGTAATTAAATATGTTTGTATTTCTTTGCTTACAAGGTGATGTGCAGTAGGTATAGTGCCCGGTCAATTTGATTATTTGAATAATTTTTATCAAATTGCACTCTCATATTGGGCATTTTTCAAAATGACCGGACACTATGTATACTGCTCAATTTATCACTTGGTCCATAACATATATAATATGTCATATTATGTACAAAAATGTATTGCCGTTTGTAAAATATAAATTTTGAACAAAAAATTAAAATGGCTTTTTAGCGCGGTAGATAGTTTATTTTACATAACGCAAAATTATGAGGACAAATCGATAAAAAGTGTCCTAGTTTTTCAACATTTCAATCTACAGTAGATAAGTATCCTGCGAGAAACACTATGACTGCGGCAGTCTGGTGAGTGTCCGTCGCCCAGGTTTCTGACCGGATTGGTTCCTCTTAATCATGTCTATGGTGCTCTGATTGAGTTTTGCCATGGCGTCCTTCTGTTTGTTCATCTCCTTGAGGGCCTTGCGCTGCTCGGCCGGAACGATCTCGTTCATCCTGGCCATGAAGTTGACGTGCATGTGGATGACGAGCTCCACGCTGTACGTGATGTCTATGTTCTTTCTCAGGACGTGCTCGTAGTACAGAAGGTGCTTCTTCACGCGCCACTTGTAATAGCGGACCCTGGACATTGCATAGTAAATGGTTCTTATATCTTTCAACCACTCGTCAATCGTGTTGAAGACGTACGCTATTCGGAATCTAACGTCTTCCTCGTTTTTTTTAATGATGGGTTCGAGATCCCTCAGTCGTTCCTGAATCATGTAAATATTTTGCTTCATAATTTCTAATACATGTAGATTCGAGTCTATTTCTGAATGCGTCCAGTAGCTAGGTTCAGCTCGGCGCCCAGCAGTGAGGTTGTGGGAACCGTTGCCGGCGAGCGCGCCAGGCAGATGGTCTCCGAGGCCGCTGAAGTTGTAGGAGTCGATAAGCCCAGCGCCTGTCAGGTTGCTTAACCTACTTAAGTCAGCGAGGACGTCGGTCAGGTTTGTCGTGTCGCCGCCATACGAGGCTAGAAACGCGCCGTCAGGGTCTAGCCTGAAGTTAAACAGCTCCGCATAATCCATACTCACGTTGAATCTGATGTCCAATAAAATTTAACTCAAATTACAAGTGATACAATTTACTTTAAAAGGAATGCATAATATAATAACTTCACCTTAGATTATTAGGTATTTTCCTGGTATGAATAAGCTCAAGATAATCTGGGTCCAGCTGTAGGTCCGTCTCGACGTTGCTGTAGCGCTCGAACCTGTCCCCGATGGAGTCGGGCCGCAGCAGCTCGGAGCTGTTGTCCCCGCTCTGTATCAGCACCAGGCGCCGGCTCAGCGCCGCGCGCAGCCGCTTGTCCTCGCCCACGAAGTCGCGATCGCGCAGACTGATGAAGTTCTCTTGAACGTCCTTAGGAACAACGCTGTTACCTACAAATAGTCGGAAATTAAATCCGAAGTAAACACAGTAATTACCCGCCTCAAATGTTTGAAGAGTAGCTTGAGAGGTCGTAAAATTGACCAAGAAGCGTTAGAAAAAGTACGTAAACTGAGTGATCGTCGACACTAACACAGCATTATCGGTAACAACACTAACAACATGGTGCACCAGCGAGTATCTCTAACATTACAATACTCAATATACTATGCAATTCTATTGTAAACGTTATGTGAATATAGTGTAGGCCGCTTGCATTCGGCTGCAGAACTGGCGAACTTTAATCGGTGTACTGGGGACATTAATTAAAACCATACGCAATATACTTGTAATTAGTTTTTCAGTATTTTATGAGAGTAGTAAGTGTGATCACAAAACAAAACATTATATAAACCCATATTAGTTACGGCAACAACGGATTGGTTGTGGATGGCGCGAGCAGTTTGTTATGTATTTAAGAGCTGACCCGACAGGCCTAGTGCTATCTTCTCAGCCAAGAACATTGAAATCGATTTCGAATTTAAATCGGTTTATCTTGCAACATTGCATGTAATTTTTATTACTTTCCGATTAAATAAATCTGTTAAACTCAATTTGCCAATGACCGACATTCCTGTCAATCGTCATAATATATTACATAGCTAAATTGTAAGCATGTGCAATCATTACACGACACTAACAGAAAGAACAATGGGGAACTCGCATACAATATTTTTTATAAAATTTTGTTGCGTCTACTAATGAAAATTGTCTTAAGATTCATTGATGAATGCAGTCACGGATTAAAGTTATTTAAATATTAAAGACTTTAAGGTTAAGTAGGCGTCTTGTCATCTCACCACGATTCGTTCAAATTTATAGAAATTCAGTTTTTTATAGGTAAGTGAAATTAATTGGCTCCTGAAAGTAATTAATTACTTTTGCCCTACCTTTAATTGCTATGACAGAAATAAAGGAAATATGTTGACAAAGTAAACCTCGTGAAATGGCCACTTTCCAAAAGTTGTAACGCGAATATTTCATAGTTATTTCTATATAATAATCAAACACCAGGTATACCTGGTAAGGTTTTGCTACTATAAAGAGACATCTATTAAACAGATAGTCCTGACAGAACACTTTAATGTTTTCTTATAGAGTTTCTAGTTGATATACTGTTAAGTGCACAACAATCGTCTTTAAATTTTCAAAGAAATTAACCGACCTAAATGTACTTTACATTTATAATATTATGTAGTATGGATGGGTCGGTTCCTCTTGTGATAGAGAAGCACACATACGTGTCGTATAATAAGTAACGGCGACGGCAAGCTAGCTAAGGTAGGTATAAGATTGGCAGGCGATACGAAAAGACGATGGAGGAGACTACGTTAAGCTTAGGCCTTTCCTTTTTACTTGGATGTTATCCCGATCATAGGGTCCGAGCGTAGCGCGGAGCTGCTAGCTAGTGATATGTACATCTACAACTAAGCTGTGGTCGTTCCGGTCCTGCCTGTCTAGTCCGAGTTAGTGCTGTCTCTGTCTGTCTCTGTGTGTCGGCCTGACTTGATCATTTCTCTCCAGATCACTTGGAGATATGACATACCTAATATTGAAGCTCGCGGCTTCTTAGACTCCTGACCTATTCCTGATCATAATCTGACAATCGTGAAACGAATCAAAGCCCAGGATAAAATATATGACAACTGGAGGAAAGAAATCCCGAAAAAGAACCACTTCATTTTTAATTTATTTCTTTACAATATTCTTGTGTCACATTTTAATTATTTAGGTATTATTTTACATTTTGTGTCAGGAGCTATTATGGCATTAGGTAAATCGCTACAACTTATACACCGTGATTTTTTAGTCGTCTTACAAAAGCAGCCCAGTTCATGTATCCAATGACTAGAACACGTTCATGATAAAAAAATAGGTATTATGAGATTTGAACAAATTTAAAATGCAATTTTTATTCAATATTATGAAGCAATTCTTAGTTTTTTAGAAACAGCTCTGTTGCGAGCGCAGTCCGGGCCTTGTAACAATGGTGAGGGGCGCGGGCGGCGGCGTTTTTATCATTTTTAAGATTATATTTCTGATTTCTCGTTTAATTTTTTTTCGTACTTATTATATTAGTTGATGATAAAAAAAAACGCGCCTAGGGATATTTTACGTCGAATACATGAACTGGGCTGCTTTTGTAAGACGACTAAAAAATCACCGTGTATATCACAACGAGCCTTACATAAATCAAATAACGGCCAAAAGGTTTGGAAATATTCGGAACACAGGAGCGAAGGGCGCAGGGCGAGCGGCGTGGGCTGAGGGGCGGGCGGGGGGGGGACCGCCCAGCCCCCGGCCCTGCAGGTGGCATCGATCGTCCCGCGCCTGCCAACAACTAGTTAGTGAACTCTATTCTTGTTTCATTTCATATTTTACAGGATTTTCTGGTGAGGGTGGCCAGTTTACGTACCACTACCTTCATTAAACACTAAAAACTAGATGACTGGTTCAACGAATTGCCCAGCGGAAGACTATGTGGTAGGGAAGGGTTGTCTCTCAACCATTTACTTGTCTACTAACAGGTTGGCCATAAATTATTGAAGCATATCTCAGTTAGCTCTACGCCTGAATGTGGGCCTAAAATTTTGTGGTCAATAATTGCGGACGCGCGTGTCAACGTAATAATAAGTCCTAACGTAATAGTAATACCTATTCTTATTATCGACTCGAATATGCAGTGTCAAAAGTGCAAGAAGAAACTGGCGAGTAATGGATCTCATTTTTTGTGCCAAGGAACATGCCAAGGGACGTTTCACAGGAGCTGTGTAAAAGGGTTGGCAGCAGACATGAAATCTGGCAGAACAAGAATTTTTTGTAATAAC
This sequence comes from Trichoplusia ni, assembly GCF_003590095.1. Taxonomy (NCBI): domain Eukaryota; kingdom Metazoa; phylum Arthropoda; class Insecta; order Lepidoptera; family Noctuidae; genus Trichoplusia; species Trichoplusia ni. Next base: position 4,799,626 of record NC_039497.1, read on the forward strand.
TGTGAGGGGGAAGAATCGGAGGAGGAAGAGGTGCAGGAAACTGAGGGACAAGGGTTCGAAAAAATCCTAAGAGATATACAGAATAAAGTCAATTCGCTTCCAGGATTTAAAAAGCAACTAAATTCCATCATTGCTAGCATGGCGGTCCTCTCTGAGAAGTATGACACTATCTTGGCTGAACACGAGGTATCGAAGAAGAAGATTTGTAAACTCGAAAAAACCCTTGAAAGTGTTAATAATAAATGCGTGTACTTAGAAAAATGTAACACCGCGCTTGAACAAAAAGTGCATGAATTCGAACAATCAACACGTAAACACAATCTCGAAATAGTAGGAATCGAGCAAATTCCGGATGAAAATATAATGGAGGTAGTTAAAAAACTCGGAGATGCACTCGAGGTGAACTGCGACAACATCGAATGGGCCAGCCGACGCCAACAACGGAACAAAACAAACGCCAAGCCAGCCGCGATAGTTGTGGGATTTAAAAGTACGGGTATCGAAAATCGGAATTCTTGGCTAGCAAATCGACGTAAGCTTATTAAAATAAACAGCAGCAACATTACATCAGGATCGCAGAAAAATAAGATCTATGTTAACGAAGATCTCACTAAAACCACTCGAGAATTGCTATGGAACACCAAGAACCAACTAAAGGATATTTATAAGTACATCTGGGTAGTAAACGGCAGAATACTGGTGAAAAAGGAAGAAGGTGGTAAATCGATGTGGGTCAGATCGGAAGGTGATATTCGCGAATTGCTCAACCACAAATAGGTAACTAGGTAGTTAGATATTTATGTGATGTATAACTGATAACATTACTTACAACATTCTCGTTCCTAGACAACATTGAAACCATAACAGACAGTCAAGTTCCCCCAGTATATGTTGATAACGTATCCAGCTGGACATCAACGTTCAGTAGCAAAAATGATCTCTGTTTAATTCATATTAATATAAGATCCCTTAAGAAAAATTTCAACGAATTACTTGTTAGTTTAAATAACAATTTACAATATATTGATGTAATAGTAATTACAGAACCAAATATAAGCTTCGATTGTTTAGATTTATATAAAGTTGATGGGTACACAATAAATAGTTTCACTCGCACCGGGCGAACCGGGGGAGGGGTACTGGTGTACGCGCGGGAGGGGCTCGCGGCTCAGGCTACCGAGCTGTCGATACCTACCGAGATGCGATCCGCGGAGTGTGTTTCTATCTCTTTCAAATACAAAAACGAACAAATTTATTTAATTTCTGTATACAGACCGCCAAGAATAAACAAACAAGACAAAGTTATACAGTTTATTCACGAATTTCGTAATTTACTAAGTAAACTACCTCCTAATTCTAAAGTGATAATATGCGGTGACTTGAATATTAACTTGATTAAACCAAGGGATAGATATGTGATCTTGTATGAAGACCTTTTAGCCGAATATGGGTTTACTAAATGTATAGATCAAATCACACGTAGCGAAATAGTCATGGGTAGTTTGGTAGAATCATGTCTGGATCACATATTCATTCGAGCACCCCTTGCATATTGTCAATCAGCAATAATACGAACTAAAATATCCGATCATTACCCAGTATCCATAGCGGTAAAATGGAATTGCGAATCCTTTGTTATGAGTCCAAATGTGCAAGCGACGAACTCGCGCGCACACACTGAGCTTGCGCGAAGGCGTGTCCTTGATAACCGCGCGGTGCGGGAGAAACTATTATCTATTGATTTTAGCGAACTTTTGCTTATGGAGTGTCCTGTAAAACTTTATGAATCGTTTAGAAAAATATTTTCTGATATTTATGAATCGTGTTATAGAAATAAAGTCATCAATAATGGTGTCCGTGATAAGAAAACCTGGATAACGAATAATCATAAGATGTTGTTATTAAATAGGGATAGGCTTTTTGCAATATGGACTAACGATCCAAAGAATATGGTTAAGCGGTTAGAATATACTAGATATAGGAATAAATGTCATAAAATACTATTAAAATGTAGAAACGAATACGATAGGCAAAGTATTATAGATTGTAATAATAATATAAAAATGTTGTGGGATAGAATAAATGTTATGATGGGAAACAATAAACAGTCATTGGATAGTGTAATATTAAATAATATTAAGTCACAAGGCAGTGTTAAAGACATTTGTGAGGGGTTCTCGTCAACTTTTACGAATGAAATTGTTAACATAAAACACGATTGTGATGTGAAGTGGTTGGATAGAAGTACATACGTTAAGGAGCAGAACGTGAGTATGCGATGGCAACCGGTGAGTAGTAATGATGTTAAAAAAGTTATCGCTGGTATGAACATAAATAAATCACCCGGAAGCGATCTCATACGCATGTCCGATCTTAAATGTTTGGTCAATGAAGTAAGTCCCGTGCTCGCACATTTAATAAATCTCTGTGTGAGTACATATACATGCCCGAGTAAGTTAAAGGAGGCAATAGTGCGTCCAATTTATAAAAAAGGTGATCGTAAGAATCTGTCAAATTACAGACCAATCGCTATATTATCAAGTGTAGATAAAATATTAGAAAAATGTGTTGTTAATCAATTAGGAAATTATCTTCAAAAAAATTCCATTATTAATGATTGTCAACACGGATTCCAAAAGAGCAAAAGTACAACCACCTTGTTATCCAAGTTTTGTGACGAAATTAATAATTATTTGGACAAAAAGTATTTGGTAGTAGCAGTATTTTTCGATTTTAAAAGGGCATTTGATACTTTAGAAACAGCAACATTATTACACGCAATGAAGGAGTGTGGGGTTGGGGAACCACTTAATAAATGGTTTAGTGACTATTTGACGAACCGACGATACCGCGTAAAGGTGGACGAGTCGTACAGTGATGCGAGGGAGGTGAGATGCGGGGTGCCGCAGGGCGCGGGGTGCGGGCCGGTCTGCTACCTCATGCACGTGAACAGCTTGTGCGGCGTCATCCGCAACTGCTCCGCGTACATGTTCGCGGACGACCTGTGCGCATTACGCGCCGGCACCGATCTCGCTGACACTTGCCGACTCGTTCAGCTCGACGTAGATCGAGTAGTTAAATGGTCGCATGACAATGGAATAGTTTTAAACGCCGACAAAACCAAGATTGTTGTAATTCGTTCACCTTACTTACCGCTACCTGACGACCATCCTACAATGTACACACATGGTTATGAATGCATACACAATAACTATGTAACCTGCGATTGTAAACCAATTGTTCGTGACAAATGTGTAACATATCTCGGACTGAAAGTTGATGAGAATTTTTCCTGGTCAAATCACATACAGTATTTGTGCAATAAACTTAGAACATTACTGGGTAAATTTTACCATCTCAGCTTTAAAGTACCGAAGAATACACTGAAATGTCTTTATTTACAATTAGTGGAGCCAATACTCAGTTACGCTCTCGACTGTTACGGACTAACGTTCAAAACTTATTTAGATAAAATAGAAGCACAACAAATTAGATTTTTGAAATTACTAGTGAATAACAAAACTAAAGATAAATGCAAAGATGATTATAATAAATTATTTAAAATATGTAAAATTCTCCCTGTCAGTTTAAAACATAAGTACCTACTTTTGGTTAACAGTCACGGCAGTTGGGAGCGTCACTCGTTGGTAACACACAGCCACGCAACTAGGACAGTATCGGTAGGTAAATATGATGTTCCTAGAGTGAGAAATTACTTTGGTGATCGGACCCTTGATAAAAGGATACCATATCTCCTCAACCAATTACCTGCCGATATTAGAAATCAGAAAAGGAAGAGGAAATTTGCCAAATTACTCAAGCAGTTCCTCCTTAGCACTTTGCAAAGTGAAAAGTTTTTGACCCAATTTTAATTCTTTTTTTTTTAATTTTTTTTTTTTTAGTTATCTTTAATTTTTATCTTTGTTGGTTATTAGTCTTAAGTACAGATAAGACGTATCAAGTTATAAAGATAGTCATATATGTATATTAGATTTAAGTGTCCGCACTATTAAAGTATTATATTTTTAAGTTAATAATTTAGCATTCCGCAGACAAACCGTGTAAACGGTTTTGTGGAGCACAGGTTTATAGCATAGATTGTAAGAAAACGTGTTTGTGATAATAAAAAATAAAATAAAAATAAATAAAAAATAAATTAATTGGATCATAAAAATAAATCGCAACTTTAAATTTTACCTCAGAAGAGTAATACGAGAGAACTGACAGAAGGACTTCGGAGTTCGCTCGGCTTGCGTCGCCCCCCCTCCCTCCCACCTCCCGCAGATGAGGGGGTGCAACTGTAAATACGAACAAGTGGGTTCGTTATAAATAGACGTCCTCCGTCAGTGCCAAGGTCGGCGCGGATCGATACCGCACGGGAGGGGCGCGCGGGCGGGGGCAGCGCGCGGGGCTCCGGTGCTCCGCCCCTTCCCATTTTCATCACAACCATCCACATGTATAAGAGATGCACCAGTAGAAAGAAGTTGAGCTATCTACAAGCTCCAGGCAGCTAGCCGCTTGTTAATACCTATCTAGTGAACAATCAACTGATCATTTCAATTATTATTTTACAGCCAGTTCAACACTATCAGATATCACGGCGATCCAATCGGATTTACCGACTCAGCTATTTGTCCAAGATGTTAAGTTTGTGAAGTAAATATGGTAGAGCTAAGAATACGCTTGGTTCTGCATAAGATCTCGAAAGACAGATAAAAATTTAATAGTATTATCAATCATTTAAATAATTTGATTGCTTTTTTACTTTTTTCCCCTCTCATTTAGGTACTGTCAACAATAACCACTGTGCGTAACGAATAAGAATAAGCGTGGATATTAGCAATGCAAACGTACAAACCAGTCCACTATTGACGTGACAACGTCATGTAATTTGATGGAATCGGCTGCAAAATGAGGCGTTACCTCGCTCTGATTATTACATTGTAAATTTTATATCCAATGCAAAACTGCAATCATTCCATCAGTATTTTCTTTTGACGTTGTCGAAAGACAGACAACCGAATGTTTTAAATCGGGCATTTACTTTTATAAAAGTCCTTATTTTCACCGAGATTTCATAATAGTATTCTAATATTTCCCACCACCAAAGACACTAGGAACAGAAACACTGAAGCTCTCTACAAAGCAATTGAAGTACCTGTGATACTAAACATAGCATCATTGTAGAGTCTCCGGCACGGAAACAGCTGATTGTTGCTAGGGGCGGACGTGATGCGACCAGTCTCGTGACCAGTCGGGGGAGCGGTCGCACAACCGGCGCGAGCTCCAGGCCTCACTGCGCATGTTGCCCTCAGCTGTATCGACCACCGAACGACACTTATATATAAAAATGAACTCCATCATAACCGGTTACAGTTTAAAATTGAATGGGTTATTTAATCCTTCAGTTCGAGCACATCAGAATAAAGCTAGGAAGCAACGGATAATAACCTTAATGTTTACGGCAATAAAGTACGCTACGTTTGCAGCGATCGATTTGTGTTCCCATGTTCAATGTAATTATAAACGGATGGCTAATTCATTTGGCATCATACTCATACTTCACGGGATTATCTCGACATTAAATGGTGTGTGAGATCATCAGACACATGAAATTATTTTTTATTATTAACTAGCTTTTCGCCCGCGGCTTCGCCCGCGCCATGTCGGTTATATCGCGTTTCCAAGAGAACTCTTCAAAAATCCCGGATAAAACTATCCTATGTTCTTTTTCAAGGTCAACTCTATCTCTGTACCAAATTTCATTAAAATCAGTTCAGTGGTTTAGACGTGAAAGCGTAACAGACAGACAGACAGAGTTACTTTCACATTTATAATATTAGTAAGGAACGAACCACTTAGTCGTTTTTACCATACTACATGAATATTATTGAAGACACTTACAAATAATCTAGAAATTTTATTCCTACGGCCTTACAAAAAATTACCTGTTTATAAAATAAGAACATATATACAGTCATCCAGTGAGGTGGAGGAAGTGTCCAGTACTCGGCCAGGGTGGTCAGCGACTCCACACAAGACAGATGATTGATAAATTGGGTGATGGAGCAATAAGGCTCATGTCTGCGTAATATGATATGAAGTATAATTGATACAACGGTAATGAATAGAGACAGCGCACGTCGGCGGCGCTGGTCGCGGCTCGCGGCGGACGCATCCCCTCACAATTAACTTTAAAATTAATTTATCTCTCCCGGAGTCCGCGAGCCCCCTCTCTGCTCTGATGGATGACAGTCTCCGACTTAGTCTTATTTACTGCTGCGCTGCTGCGCCGGTCACCACGATAAATGGCTTTTAGCACAACTTGAGACATCATGGAAAAGGAATATTATTTAAAGAGGAGGGAAATAAGCAACTCTGGAGAGAATAGCAGTAAGTATAGTGTACTAAGGGGAAGTGTAGTGCTGCTTAGGAACCGCCTCCAAATGATGCTGGGATGTAATATCTATGTGTAGTGGTGTCGCACATGCGTGCCGTCTCGTGCTCAGTCTTTGCCCTGACCCTGTCACCTGATTCTTCCGCCGTTTCGTAGAACAGCTATCAATTTGAGCTGCGGTCGGACCCCGCCTGCCTGTCGCGCTCGACCATTCACAGACACAGATCTAGCCTCGTCGTAATTCTACTGCTCTGAATTACTTTCGCTTAATTAGTAAAAGCATCGTTATGTTGATTTTAATATTTTTATGCCACAATTTTCACGCTCTTCCATACATAAAGTCGCAATTATTACTAACGCTAATGAGTCTATGGCAGCTGTGATTGTATCCTCCTTACTAATATTATTAACTCGAAAGTATCTCCGCCTTAATAACATTAGGTAGTTACATATATTTTTGGAGCTTGAGAAGGTACATACAGTTTCATTGTTACCCAATTTTGAAAATGCTCAGACGCAACCGTGTTATTGTATGACATAGAAAGAAAGGATTTTGAAATATTCCTTCCTCTCGTGACAAATATCACATCGATCATCATTATCTTACGTGGATGAACTGACAGTGGGTGTCATTATAAAATAGTACTTTATATCTTAAAATATCCTCACGGACAAAATCGCGGGACAGAGCTAGTGTGAATAAATAACTGAATAGCGCAGCTGACGTCACGATGGTAAGGTACATTGTATAAGCCGCATTTCTACTCAACATTTAAATTAATTGAAAGGACTTCGTAGAATTGTATATGATAATATTTAAATAAAACGTTGTACATATTTCGGTAACAAAAAATATGTAACATGTCACAAGTTAGATAGGTACTATTCATAAATGAATTTTGAAAAAAAATAGTGTTGGCGAGCAAGAATGATGGGTGATTTCATCAGGTCGTTCATTTAGCTACTGTATAAGACATGATGTGGCCGCGGCTGGCTCTCGCCAAATTACAGGGAACTCTATTTTAGACTTCAAAGGCGAGGCGTCAGTATGGCAACGGCATTTGGCTACCGCTGAAGAAAGTGTATTGTAATTAGCCGGCAGTGGGGGGGGGGGGGGTGGACGCTCGCCAGCGCCCGCCTGTCTGCGGGCTCGTTCCGTCATCTACCACTGTGTACTAATCCTACTCACATACGGTATCTATGTAAGTACACTGCTACAGCGGCAATATCAATGCGTTCAAAAAATAGATAAGTTAACAATCCATAGAAGTGATTTATTCCTCATCTCACGAATGCAAACAATGATCCTGGTGTACTTTTTACAACATTATCTATTGAGATGAGGAATAAATCACTTCTATGGATTGTTAACTTATCTATTATTAAACGCATTGATATTGCCGCTGTAGCAGTAACGTCCAGGTATACGTAATGAGCCCGCAGCAGACCTGCCAGACGGTGACATCACCGAGGCAGCTTTAGAAATGGCACTTCTGTGATGAACCTCCTCAGTGTGGGTTCAGGGGCGGGCGGTGTCACTTCAGCGCTATTCGCGGCGCGTGCGCACCTTACGCAAGCGGCAGCTCTCCGGCTGCAGCTCGTAATACCTACCAATCAACCTCACGAGTGTACGAGTGTCACATTCACCTTAACAAACTTAAAAAGTATATTTCTTACTTATGATTATTTTGAAATAAGTACAAGATAAGGTAACTGTTAACATTCTTTAAAATATAATCAACAGCTGGAGGTAGGGCTCCCCCAAGTCGCTCCCCAACAAGCCGGTCAGCTTACTGTTTTAGTGTCCTATAATGCGTTAGCCGATTCGTGGTCTCTACTAAAGAAATTATTAAGAATATCATATATTTATGAATTTATGAAAAAGGAGCTCGTGGCTAAGCTATAATCGCATAAGTGAATCGATCACAGGTTAAGCTATGCTTGACGCGGTTGGTCCGTAGATGGGTGACCATCTTTGTCATAACGAGTTCCTCCGTGTTTCGGAAGGTACGTTAAAGTGTGGGTCCTGGCTGGTATTCCTACATCTTTGACAGTCGTTACAGGTAGTCAGAAGCTTAAAATTCTGACAACCAGTCTAACCAAGGGGTATCGTGTTGCCCAGGTAACTGGGTTGAGGAGATCAGATAGGCAGTCGCTCCTTGTAAAACACTGGTACTTAGCTGAAACCGGTTAGACTGGTAGCCGACCCCATCATAGTTGGGAAAAGGCTAGGCCAATGAATGATCATATATTTATGAATAAAAAATACAAATGAAGGCTGAAACCAACATAATATGTAATAGATATTAAGTAACACGCAGAGTATATTTGAATTATAATTACAATACTGTAAGGGCAGGCTTCTTGACTCAAAAGTATACTGATGTAACTAAGTTAACCCATTCAAAAGATCCTAACCCCCACTTTCACGTGTGCACATAGTATGACAGTGACATAATCATTCGGGTTGTAGAGCATAGCTCCGCTCCGCTCTGACCCGCTCCCGCCGGCTACCGTTTTGCACATAGTAATTGGAATCGTGCCTTTTGCGTCAACAGACTAAAAAAACCGCGCCGGACAGTCTACATCAGCTACCGCTAGTTGTCGCTTAAATCTGAGCACTAGCTGAGTGGGATAAGATCTCTTTTACAATGAAGTCGCAGGTGTGAGGAGAATCGCGTGTGCCTGATACGTATATAAAGAATGACGCAACGAGCACGGTCAGGCAGCACACGTCGCAAGGTACTGTAGGACTGACTAAACAGTAAATACAATTATTATTTAGTGTTTGCTTATCAGATTGCTTCTTTCGCAATAAAATTGTAACTGTGAAGGGCAAATTATCCGTAACAGACGTGTACTAAATACTAAATGAGTACTACTACGACTAGTAGCTGTCCCCGCAAACTTTGTTTTGCCACACTGAGTGTAAAGGAATAAAAAAGTGGGGAAATGAAAAATAAATGTTCTTCGATTAAGGTCACTCTTAACCATAATTTAAATTATTTCCTACTTTTTCATTTTATTTTATTACATTAAGCCTTAAACATTAGGTTTGTTATGAGAATGATAGGTTTCGAAAAACCATTTCCTAATACCACCTTACTAAGTAGAAACTGACCTACCAAAATTAAAAAGATGATTCGCGCGTTGATACCCCATGGCGGCACTGCCAGAGATGTTGGGGCGAGACAGGGACACTTTGTAATAGGCTCATTTGTTGTAAGAATCAAATGTACAAGTAGAGATGAGAGAACAGATAAAAGCCTTGTGAACAGGTAATCTAGGATTAGCTGACGATGGGACTGATAGGAGTTAGCCTGCTCATATTGCAAGAGACGGGGGCACGCGTAGTTACGACCAGGCGACGTCTGACGGTCACATGGTAACGACAACTCATGTTATTGTTCATAAACAACGAAATTCATGTACACATCAATAAATCAGTTTGTTGATTTCGCATTAACGACCAACTTTTGGCTTATTTTTTTCGTTTAAACAAGTCATTAATGTTTTACTATTTTACAATAACACCCAATGTTGTCCGTTACAATATCGTCAATATGTTTTTACAATTGCAGGTTGTACTATGTCATCTAAGTCATGCTAGATGGTGCCGTAGTTGTGCGATGGTCGGCCGACGTGATCACACCTCTCGGTGATCACGTGATCATGCGTATACCGAAATTTCGGAAGGTCATCCGGCCCGGGTGCGGACCGGAACCGGCCGGGACACCTTCAAACATACCCATTTCTCTTACTCACCTGCTGATTGTTTTCCGACATTCGGTGTTTCTGCCTAATTTTGTGTGGTAGTGGGCAGGCGGAGACATACGTCGGCGGAGTACATTCGCTACTGAAGTGATAGCGGCGCGTGCGCACCTTGAACTTGTAAAAATGCTGGCAGCAATCCGGGGTGTTGGCTGCCAAGGCCGAATCACTGAGACATTCTTTTTCGGAAACATTACAATTTAAAATTGTAACGTTCTTGAAAATTTTAATATTTCTATGAAACGAAAGCATTTTCTTATTAGTTTGTTTTACAACTTCCTTTGAAGTAAGTGAAGAAAACGTGGAGTGGATGTATCAGAGCGAATATAACGAGTTGTCGTGATCTCTGATAACTTATTGTCTACGGCTCGCGCCTCTTGCTTTTCTAAACCTTAACCTAGCCTCTAGCCTTTTTAAACTTAACAAAAAACTAAATTATCTTGATGAATTAAATACTATTCCAACAGTGTCTTCAGTGTTTCCACAGTATTTCCACATCACCATACCATCCCCGCACACCGGACGCTTTACATAGTGTATCTGTAATCTCTCCCTTATTACATCAACACTGTTCATAATGTGAAAACGGTTTTTTTTTCAATTGTCCCCCATCGACTCTACTCAGCCCTTCAGGACCAACGCTGAGTGCCACTAAAACGATGAATTGCGAAAATTAATGACTTTCAATCATTTTGAGCCAAATCAGATAGCTGTCATTAATGTGATATACAAAGTTATATGAAATTGGTCGCCGGGTGCAGGCGGGTGCGGGCGGCGGGGTGCGGGGAGCGCGGGGTGAAGGCCGGGGAGATACTCCGTGTTCAGTCAATTAAGAATGAAAATAAATCTTGGCTTTTTGTAAATGGCGGCGAGGTTACTTTTTAAGAATAAATAATGTTGGAAAACGAATATTCCTCATCTCTCAGCAGTAACGTAATAATGGAACACAAATAATGATTCCTTTGTTTTCTTTGGCTGTTTCAAAAAGCTTTCCGCCCGTAATTTGCCTGCCATCGCGGCCGTATGCTGGTATGTATCTGTTACGAGCGATCCTTACCATAAGTCAGGCGGCTAACTGTGCTTACGTATTTACTTAGAGTTTTGTTCTTACTGCACTTATCGAAAGCTTTAATATCCTGATTATATTTCCAGGCCCAATTTTTGTTTAAACGGTTTCATTATATTAACGCGCCGGCGCTTCAACTTAACGTTAATCAAAGCTAGATACTTACTAATTTATAAAGCTGAAGACTTTGTTTGTTTAAAAAGCTAATCTCAGGAACTACTGGTTCAAATTGAAAAAATATTTTTGTTTTGAATAGATCATTCATCGAGGAAGGCTTTAGGCTATATATTATATACCCTCACGCTGTGACTAATAGGAGAGAAGAAAAAATCATAACTTTTATCTTCTAACCACGCGGACGAAGTCGCGGGCAACAGCTAGTTTTAAATAAGACTGCGATGTTGCACTACGCTTCAAAATTACAGTACCGAGAAAGTACTCCTAAGTTGTGACCCACGTTATGTGGTAGCTCATACTTAACAACCGATAACTATATTATCCTGAATCTCCAATAAGATACCTCAAATGAAGGTGACACTCGAGCAGAATGTCGTGTCTCGTGTCAGTCTGCCGCGAGCACGGCGCGGTGTCAGCCTGTCTGCGGCGCACGCGCACACGCCATTTACCTGTAATTACGTAACACACAGCAGATCATTTTTCATTAACCTGCAGCTGTGCCAAGCGGGCCTGGCACAGTCGCTGGCGGCGAGCCACGAGCCCTGCGCGCGCGCACCAAGCCGCGTCTAACGGCAGAAGAACTACAGGCCTCCGGTGAACTGAACACAAACAACGAAAAAGTTTCCACATATTTTGTTTAATTAAGAACGTTAATGTTCGGAATACCTACCTTTTATATTCATAACCACAATGTTTTTTAAGAGTAATACAATTCGATTTGTCGAGTGATGTAAATGTAACTTTAATTTCGTTGAATATAGTAAAGTAGCAGTTCAGGCGCAGATTAATACTAAATATAAGAAAATACTATATAATACAATAAAAGAATAGTTTGAGCCATGTTGTTATTTGTATGGAGGCCTCTAAAGCCAAACCTTGTAGAAAGTCCTGAGGTCCATGTCTCCACCACTCGGTCCATGTCTCGACATACAAGTGGCGGAGATGGATCTATTGACACAAAAATATGTCGAATGTGCAATATGTATTTGGTAGCGATAAACCTCCTGCCCCCTCCCCGTCCCCTGGTTCCACCCGCGGCCGGGCATCCATGATGGATGTGTCGGAGGAAATTGGGCGGGCATCGGAAATGGCCGCGATCAGGCCGCGCGCCTCACATAATTCATTTCTGTTCCACTCTCCAACAGATAATTCATTTTTATTTTTGTGAGGGGCTGTTAGCAGCTTACAAAGGACAAGCGTGGAAACGTGATGGTAGAGGGTGGTGTCGCAGTGACGTCACACAATCTTGACGAGCGGTGATACCCGGATTACATATGTGTCAGTTCCAGAAGAAGCGACAGCAGCCAGAGTGACACCCGCACTGAGTGACATCTAGTGGCGGCACCACAACTCGGCACTTATGGAAGGTCTGTTTATTATAAACCGACTTCCAGGATCTCCACGAAACATTTTTAGGATAATAATAAGCAAAATATTATTCATAAATTTACAGATCTTATTGAACTCATGCACGCATAACCGACTGGTACACTAGTTGTAGACGTTGTAGTGCACACACGCAAACATCTGTTTAAAACAAACATTCCATTCACTTACACAAACATTTATGGTTTGCATAATGTATATTTGGGGGTGCAAGCCGGTCCAGTTGCTGTTGTTGTCGTGATGGTGTCCTGCCGCTTAAACGTACGATTACGAGATTGATTCTTAGTTGTTAATGATGTGGGCATCAGTCTAGGCTTTCAAACAGTTAATTTTCTGAGTATTTATTAATCGAGTGCTTCAAAACTATAAACTTCAAAACGTATTCATACACCCCACAATTAGTAATTATAACTCATTAGGTCTTCATGTATGCAAGTAATCTATTAGCATGTTAGCTCCTCCGATGTGAAAGCGACTGCGCGGGGAAGGGGGCGCGGGGCGAGGGATGAGGGCTAGGCGACGGCTACAATACATACAATGGCTACAATGCATTCAGTGTAATTGTTTTGTAAAGCGCGGCTCGAGGGGCGCCCTTACGCGCGAACCATTAGCTCTGAGCGACGCTCATCCCGCCGCACTGTTACTCATACAATAACATTATGTATTCTCCTTCTACTCCTAGCCCATAACGTCCCAGTGTTGAGCGTAGGCCATTCCCAAATCTTTTACAATTCCCTATTATAATTAATTTTCAAAAGACGAAAAAAAAATTCCGTGCAATAACGTACCGTAATTGTTTGTGAGTTTGTTAGCTCATTACAAAATTTCATTCATATTCATAATCTACGTCTTCGCTTTATCGTTGGTTTGATCACCGGTGATATGTGAGTAGCCTGGAGAATCTTCATTGATAAAGTCAGAACATGTCTAATTTCTATAACCTGTAAATAACAAAGCTTATTTCGTTATGAAGCGAGACGCGCGGTAGGTCGCTATGTGCCGGAACCTCCTCGGTTCACCTGATGCCTGCGAGGGTGCGCCGGGTACACAGGCAACAGCACCTTAGTGCTCTACAACAGCGCGACATTCTGGTCACACGCGGCTGCACGGCCAGCTTGCTACTGCCAGTACTCGTCGGGTGCTAGGTGAGGCCGGAAGCAACCACTTGTTCTTTTTACAGTCGCGGCTTTTTGGTGATACCTATAGTTAAATCCATAGTAATATTACAAATGCGAAACTATTTATGTCTGTCCGTCTGTCTCACTTTCACGCCAAAACTACAGAGCCTGTAATAAAGTTTATCACACAGCTAGACTGAGTGAGTGAGTCAGAGACTGAGACTATCTGAGAAAGGACATAAGCTACTAATTAACTGTAATAAATAAACTCAAAAACTAATACAATTTTTAAAACATCCTTATTTATATCTTCTAGATACACGAGAAAGAGAACACTTTCAACTTCTCACATACTGTTAGTAAAATTAATTCTGTAAATACGCCTGTCTTTAATTAGTCGCTTACAAACGTTTTTTTTGCTTACTAATAATAAATTATAAACATTTTCAGTAAAAAACGTACACTACACAGTGTTCTCCAAAATAAAAACAGAAAAAAAATCACCTTCTTCCGATAAACATTTTTCGCAAAACAATTTCGTGAAGATGGCGCTATCTTGCCGGTAACACACATTACTTAAGTATTACGAGCAAAAACTCCGTATTACCTCCAACAAATAATGATCCGGTTCACTTAACCGGGGGCAGGCTGTTGGGGGAGGGGGAGGTGAGAGGAGGGGCAGGTCTGAGGGGGCCTCGTAAGATGCATCAAATTAACGAACAAATTATCGATTATGTTTCAGACTTCAGAGGCGCGACTTTCGTGGAGCGGCTGCAGGCGAAGCGCCTGCGGACTGCGGTAGTACTGCAATAGTCTAGATCAGCGTGGACGTGCCTCAACGGCTAAACCCTGTGCACGAGTGACGAGTGGCAGCCGGCAGGCGGCCAGAGAGTCTGTAGAGAGAGTGTGTAGAGAGAGTGTGTAGACTGTAGCCACTGGGCACGGTAGCCTGTCACTGCACAATGTCAGCTATCCCCATGGTTAACGAGTGCCTTCAAAACAGATTCAACCGTTTGTGGGTGAAACTGTAACAAGCACCCATAAAACAATTGAAACTAACTTTCGTGGGAAAAATGTTACTAAGGATACTAGGACGATGGTTTCAAGTGAAAGGCAAACATTTTTGAAACTATAACAGTACAAGTACGTATAACTTTAGCTATTACATTCCTTGAAAGCGTTGATGAATAATAATAAGAAAATAAATACTAAGTATCAAGTAAATAGAGAAGGGTCATGAATCACTGATGTCATTAACTGATGAGCCTAGTCGAACAACATGTATAGCTTAGTTAATTACTTGAATAACCAAGTACTACATCTTAATGTAAGGGAGAGTTGAAGTTCAACGCTGAAATATTTGAGGGCCATAGTTTTAAAGAACACAGAGAATCAATTTTAAAACACCGTAAACATCGGGCTACCCGCAAAAACAAAGAAGTACTTCTGCGATGATCGTTCTCGTGAGCTCTCGTAAGAACACAATATGTGCGTGTGTGGTTGTCTCACCACTCGCGAGTACCCCCCCCCCCACCCTGGCTCTAAATATCGACAAACCGCACGAGCGTTCTTTATAAACTATATTTGAATATCCTATATAATATCGTCCCTTGCCCAACGAAATTTCAATTTAGATTACATCACCCGCTGCCTGCTGAATACATTTTAATATAATGTTTAACGTTTTTCACGGAGGAATACCTACTTGTTGTAACGGAACGTTACATGAATAATCATGTTTTGTTTCTACAAATTATAAATTGAACTACCTACATATTGTTCATATTATAGTTGGCAGCGGTGGGTATATTTATTAAATTCTAACTAATACATAAAACAAAACATAGAAAAAAAATATATAATAATAATAATATTAAAATAAATAAAATCAATTATAACTGTGCAAAACTTAATTAATAAAAATAAAATAACAACATGAAAATGAATGCATTGTTCTTTGTTTACGCGTGTTTTGGAACGCGCCGAATGAACCGAACGAACCAAGAATGAGTTCGATTGAGGGAGATGGGACATACTGGCGAGTCGCTCCTAGGCTGATGCGAGCGTGTTACCTCTGACCACTTTCCGTCCTGTCAAGCGTCCTAGCAGACACGGCCGTTAAATTCAAATTTAAAAAAAAAAAATAAGTTGAGAGTGTTCAAGTTGAATACTTGCACTTAATATTGTTGTGAAGATCCCGAATTAGGGAGCCAGCAGCATCCTCGCGTTCGGGCCTGCCTACCAACCGAGGTCATCCGAGGAGCCCGCTTCCGGCAACACCAGTCGCACGTGCGCGCCATCTCCATCACCGGTGAAGTCACCGTACAGCTCAGCACTGAACCTCGGCCTACTTCCATCTCCGGCCAGCGGCGGAATCCCGCCACAACTACAGGGGGGTACCTATCCCTGCAGAGGTGACTACAGACAAAGTTGTAATCCACGACCCATAAATCTTCGTGTGCCTCCGGCTGTGTTTTTTTTTTATATAATATAAATTTTGAAGGTACACACCCGTTTTATTTTTTTATTAATCACCTACCTAGGTGGGAATAAACGGGTGGAGGTTACATTGTGTACGAAAAGACACAAGTATGTATTTGGGGTATGATATTGAGTACTATCTACGTCTAGTTTAATATAATCATAATTTTAATTTTCTGTGTTTAATATGAACGTTAAGTAATGTTTTCGTCCTATTAATAGTATAGCATTTAAGCGCCTTGGTTTTTTATGAACTGCAAGCTTTTAATGTTTTTTTTTTATAAATAAATAAATAACATTGTAGTACTGAGGCCTTTACCTTCGAAGATTAAATTGAATGGAGTCGAAAGTTGCTACACATGTTTGTCGACTTTGCAAGTGCTACCACAGTAGTATTGCTACGAACGTCTACGAACGTACCTGACATTAAAAGCGACGTTGTGCGACGAAAAACAAGTGTACTACGAAATTTTTGTCCACCTTGTTTCGTAAAAATCGAGTGGCGAACAAATGACAGCAACCGTGTTCTTGAGTAGATTAAGATATAATTACAAAAATAGTATACTCATTACATAACACTTACTACCTCTTAGAGGGATACTCAGTGAAGCTTAAAAGCTTTAAAACTTTGTTTCGAATTTGAATACGGCATCACTTCAACTGAGAGAGTTAAATATTTACAAGTTCAAAAAAATAATAATTATTAAATTAAATTAAAGCATCAAAAAATTCATCGGCGTCGCTGCCGGCTGGGAGTGTGCCCAAAAGGCTGGCAGCATTGCCACGTTGAATGGCAATGCTAATCCTCTGAGCAAGGTAAAAGCCAGCATTTGGGTCACGAGAAGTGTCAACGAGACGCTTTGCTAGGTCTTTAAAAAGCGTTTTGGCACTCGGCCCCCACGGCCCAAAAGTTTCAACCCCAAACGGCTCAAAGAAGTAACTACCAACTAGATTACCATATTTGCGCCGTTTGAGGTTTTCAGCAGCCGCGGCAGCAGAGCCAGCGCAGCTCGAAGAACCGGGAAGGTGAGATGGCGCAAGAGTATCGACACAAGTGGCGTCTGAGAGAGACCCTAAATATAAGCAATCTTTAGTTATACAACTGGCGTCTAACATAAAACTCGCAGGCGTCGGTCTAACCCAAAACCTGTGGGCTACCACGCGGGTAGTGCTGGTAGGCAGCTACGCAGTATGTCTTGACAAAGTAAGGACTTGTATTCCAAAGGAAGGACAGGAATTGAAATAACAAACGTTATTTTTAAACTAAAGTGATTACTCAAAACGTCAAAGTAACGATGCGATGGTATTATAAAAAAATAAGTTCAAACACACTACGCAGTCATACGAAGTTTATAGATAACAAACATGAAGCAAAGTTACGAGAAATTCATAAATAAATAAACCCACTTATTAATTTTGAGTGAAAGTTGCAAAACGAGCGTCGTCGCGTCGCTCTCGGCAGATAACGTAAAGTTTCAATAAAGCGAAAAAAATGGTTCAAAGTTAGTATTCACTTATGAATATTTACGAAGCAGTTGAGAGGCGAGTGAAGCAGACACGCCGTGCGCCGCGCTGCTCGCTGCTGAGCTGTCTGCTCGAGAGCTTTCTTTATTAATGAAATAAAATATATGTAATCAAAATAAATAAATTGTTTTTTTTTTCGGGTCGCGGTACCCGGATATGGTCGTCCGATTTCGGCGACTATGGAGAGACAGTTCACTCGGGGTTATAATCACAGAAAATAGATTAGTACTACGCGGACAAATGAAACGTTAATACTCAATACCTTGACAAATACTACGTTTCTGGAGAGCCTCGGATATCAGGTAGCTTAGTCTACTGAAGGACCACATTCAATTTCTTTTCAGACCACTTAGTATGAGAGGAGTTTGGGCTCTTTCTGAAGGCTTGTGAAGGCCGGTAAGAGACCACCTCAAGTTGAGGTCCTCAACAATAAAATAACACGAATTAATATACTTCAAGCAAGTCTATCCTCACTAAAAACTCGTTCGGTACCGATTATTTTTTATTTGTCCTCTGACTCACGATTGAAGGTCTTTCCTCAAGAAACACCGGCATCGACGGCAACTTCGCACCACAGCCGCTAAGGCAGAGTGTTCCGAGTAGATTACCAGTGAAAACCCATATTGCAATTTATTTATTCATTAAACTAATGGACCTCGTTCAATTGATTGAATAAAAATAAACCACTGTGTAGTATCGGAAATAACAGGGAGCTTAAGTAACTAAAAGATGTCCTGGTCCTCATGTTCTTATCAAGTCAGACCTGCACGTCTCAGCTGTCGTGGTTACCTGTGATGTGACATCAACACGAGCTGCTCCAGGCTCAGGACACACGCCGCAACTTGCAGATTCACTCCGCCGTCGTCTCATTTAAAGATACTATTGGGAAGACTTCTATTTGATTTATCGGGTCGTGCCTCACCCTCCGGGCATTATTACCTCTACATGGTATACGAGTAAAAATGTGCTGTAAGCTTTGAGTATAAGGTTTACAATAGCTTGTAGCGACAAAGTGTGCCTCCTTAAACTACGGTAAGTGAGTAGGTATTTCCTCGGAATACGTGAGTTTGGTCCTCCCGGGACACCAAAAGGATCGCCTACAATAGATTATTTAAACAAGCCTAATGACGCCACGTTTCAATCTAGAAGCAATGCAGAAAGCACTGCGTGACAAACAGGCAGCGCCGCGCGCCGGGACTAGCTAAGGACCGCGTGGCAATGTATCGGCATTTTGTAAACAGTAAGAAAACATCAACATCACAATAAAGTTTCATCAAAATCCAGACAGTAGTTATTGCATGAGCAACATTGAAACTTTCGACGATTATGGAGATACATAAGGGTTATAGCAGCGTTAATTACACCCCTACCCACTACCCTCTTAAAAATAAAAACTCCCAAAAATACCTGTGCACATATTTCATCATTTTAAATAAACAATATTTAGGCCAAATTTCAAAGGCTTCAAAGCCCATTCCAAAAAGTTTAATATAAACTATCAACCCCTACCACCAAAGAGTTAATGAACGGCCCCCGGTCCACTTTATCCGACATAATCATCAGATTATCGATAAATAATGCTGAGAAACATCAATGTCACGGTGGCCTTGCAGTTCTATGTTCGCATTTGGATGCACGAAGGTGCAGGTTCGATACAAAAGTCAGCGCAAAGTAAACCTCCTGTCGTCACCTGGATTCTCTTCTGGAGTTATCGTGGTGATCAATGCTAAGACCAGCAGTGAAACATTTGTTGGCTCTTATTATAGATATTTTCTGGATAATTTACGGATACGAATACAGTTTTTTCAGTTTCCGTTTTGGAAATTGGCTTTGCAACAGACTTTTCTCATTTACTTGTTATGTACACCGTAAACAGTAATATATTTTGATAAATCCAGACCTGAATTGAATGTCATACTTCCTATGTATGTTACAAATAGCCCGCTTAACAAAAGACAATTTGAGATGTCAACAATTTGCAACCACATTCAGTGAGTGTGTTAACTCTTAGCTGTACAGAGAATGTGTTGAATGGAAAGTAACCTTATAGTAAGGTTCGCACGCACAAGCACATTAACTAAACATACCAGTATACAGCATAATACGTAACTCATGATGCTACACTTTACTACACTAACAAGACTTAAAACAATTTCGTCGGTAAGAGAATCAAAATATCACTAGCACCAGTCTGACTGACATATTTATATGCTCTACTCACTGTGATGTTACTTGATCATTCCTGTGATATTTTGTATAAAACACAAATTCCCGAAAGGAAATCTTCTTGCCACAATTAGTAAAGATAAAGTCAAAATAGAAAAACTAGCGACCATACCTGTAACTCTTTTCAATGCTCCCACAATTGAAGACATGATATTTAAGATAGATATTAATAAATGAATACTTACTAAAAAAAATCCTTTTCTTTGAACAAAACAGACAGTTACTAATTGTTGTTCATATAATTGTTGCATAATTTTAACTAATAACAAGTAGGAACAAGAGTTTGTAGCAAATCACATTGTTAAGAGGAAACAGACCTCAGTGAATATTAGCATGGTTCAAGCCGCATTGTTCCGGACTCAAATGTTACATTATCGTTATTCTTGTGATCTTAAATATACTTTCACATCTGCTTAATAATGAAAACAATTTAAATGCCACGATGAATAACCATTTTTACAATCATTTTTTTAATTTGTATTTTAATTTTCTTATAGGGGTCCATGAATCCCGTCGAAAAGTATTGTACCCACATACAACTTAAATTAATTCTAATATTGTGTTTCAAGTTTTCGTTACAATATTATAAGACTAGATAGCTTTGAGCGAGCACCGAGGTGCGGTCGAACTATAAATAACTATATACAGGGGTGCGCCAGGCTAGGCTGGCGACACCGCTACCCTAGTAGGAACACGGTCACGTTTCTCACTGAACGTCCTGTGCGGCCGCCGGCGCGGCCCAAGCGCGGCCCTAGCGCAGCCCCACGCCCCTAGTGCGGCAAGATGTCGCGGCCGTCGTCGGGCGGCAGCTGCGGCTTGACGTCGCGCTCGTCGTCGGGCGCGTGGCTCAGGTTGAGCGCGTCGCTCTGCTCGCGCGGCTCGTCGTCGTCCAGCAGGCGGTGCAGGAAGGCGAGGCACTCGCGCCGGAACAGGCGCTGCTTGCGCGCCGGCAGCTCCTGGTAGTCGTTGTGGATGCCACGGAAAAACTGGAAGTAGGCAGAGTTCTCATCGGCGTCGAAGGAGCGCGGGCTGGCGGAGGCGTCGCGCGGGGGCGGGTCCGCGGCGGCAGGCGCGCCCCCCGCCAGCGCGAACCACGGGTTGCCCAGGAACGGCTTCAGGTCCACCGAATCGGGCCCCAGCGCAGGCTGCTCCTCCGACTTCATGTCCAGGTATAGTGGTGCGTACGAGTACCGCGCCGGGCGCCTGCAATCACAACAGCACTCATCAAACCTACTTTATTCTCACACGATTTGTTACGAATCTATACTAATATATAAAGCTGAAGAGTTTGTTTGTTTGTTTGGACGCGCTAATCTCAGGAATTACTGATTCAAATTGAAAAAATATTTTTGTGTTGAATAGACCATTCATCGAGGAAGGTTTTAGGATATAAACCATCACGCTGCGACTAATAGGAGCGAAGACACAATGGAAAATGTGAAAAAAAACAGGGCAGGTATAAATCATATATCGGATTTGAAAGCGGTTTTGCATTTTAATCCGGAGTATAATTAGGCAGGCATTAATATTATTGTGTGCACTCACGTGTCGGTGGCCATGTGCTCGCGCAGGAAGTCCAGCTCGTCGGCCAGGTACCACTTGGAGACCATGCGGCCGCGGCCGGTGCGCACGCCGTACATCTCGTTGCGCAGGTGCCGCGAGTACGAGTTGCGGATGTGCGACCACTTGCGACGCACGTCCGCCACTGGAACACGGCGCAACACTCACTTACTACCACTCACCGAAGGTTGTACATAATTACATAAGGGTTTCGAACACCAGAGGGAAAAACGAAACCCATCAAAAATATAAAGGGGCAAGTTCCGATATACAAGTATTTTGCTAATAGTAACTTCTTTACATGCCGTGCCTATTCACGTAGTCATTACAAAATGCAAAGATTCTGAAAGTTCCGACTCCTTTTGTATTATTTTAAATTTATGCAGATTTAACTGACTACACTTGCCAGTTGGTGTAATGGTTAGTAGCCCTGACTGCAATACCAGAGGTCGTAGGTTCGATTCGCACAAAGGACAAATGTCTGTGTGATGAGCACGAACATCTGCGTGTATTTTATCTACAATGTTTATCAGTTGTCTAGTGCTCATAATCCAAGCTTTGCTTAGTTTGAGACTAGATGGCGTTGTGTGTAATGTTGTGGACAAATATTATAATTCTTACCATACGAGAAACTGAAGAACCTTATTAGGAAAAATTATAAATTATTTCTAGGAAAAGATCTGGACATTGCAAGTCTGTCCGTTTTCCGAACTATTGACGATAGGTTCTATTATATAAATTCATAACGATATATATAAAATAGGGTTATTGATAAAGGAAGGAAGCGTGATAAAATTTACTTGTGAAAAGCATGGTACTTAACTGTTTTTATTATTTTTAAACATTGTTCAATTTGACAAAAATACTTTACGGACCGACGCGGCTGCGGTATTCCAATGTCTACTTCTAGGTACCTACCTAGTAAAAATGTGACGTGTTTTGTTCACTCACTTTTAAGGAAAAGAAACAAAATACCCGAGTCACGTATTTCTTACGTTCTATAATAACTGTTCAGTTTAAAGTTTGTTCTAAAAAAAAGCAGTAATTATTGAAGAGAAGGCAGAGTAATGCGTGTACCGACCGGTCCAGCCCATCTCGCGCGCCACCTGCTCCCACAGCTTCTTGACCTGCGAGTAGTAGCTGGCGACGGGCATGTTGTTGCGCGCGTACAGCAGGCGCCGCTCGCGCACCAGCCGGATCATGCGCCGGTCGTCGGCCTGGCTGCAGTCGACCAGGCGGCCCACCTCGCCGCCCCCGCCTCCCCCGCCGCCCTCCGCCGCCTCGGCCGCGCCCGCCGCCGCTTCTGCAACCGCCGCCGTACGCGACGCACGCGCCCGCTTGCTGCTTGACATCACTACTCTTACTTTAATGTCTGTGTGATTTACACGAAAACAGTCAACGCACTAGTAGTCACATCGAAAATACAATTATTCGCTAACTGTGCACACAGGGGTCAAATATATAATTACAAGAAGAATACTCTGTACTTATAAATGTTTCGATTGACTACACGTCACACCACAACGAGGGCACGGAGCAAACACGTTAGCGCGCACAGAGGCAAACAGACACGCGCAGCAAGAAGCAAGCGGGCAAACATGCCCATCTCACTCGCACTTACCTCACAGGCGCGAGTGCGAGTAACGCAGATACGGAAACACGTGAAAAAGCAAGAGCGCAGACGCTCCGCGGCGCCCGCCGGACACTTTTATAAATTCCACATCGTTGGTTATCGATTCACCTCGACACCGAGTACCGGCAGCTCGGCCGCTCTGCGCTCGGACCAAACCGAAGCGTTACCAACTTATTACCTACTATCAATTCTTATATCTAAAGGTTCTGCTTAAAATGAAATCAATGAGCTCACATCATAATCTTCTATAATGCGGTAAAATAGTGTCTCATAACCACCATCCATATCTCTAAATGATTTGGATTAAGAGAAACATCGTCCATTAATTTATCCTATACCTACTGATATCCAACATTTATCAAACGCTTGACGAGCTGACTGAGCAGCGTGACGTCACCGCCATCTCACGTGACTCGGTTTGTTTGATATACGGACACCAACAACTAATTATCTCACTTATATACGTATCTAGTCTACACTATGTACCTAAGGTACCCAATCAAACCGTAATCAGTGGGAGATCGGGCGAGTTGTATTGCAAAAAAAAAAATATGCACGTGTATCACACGTCTCGGTGTGGTGTTGGGTCTCCCAAAATATTCGTGTATTCAACAAGTTTAAGTTACCCAATTTTAGATCTACTTGATGGAGTCAATTTCAGCGAATCGGGCTTCTATTACACTTGGAATCGGTGTTTAAATAGAGATTCAAATTGAATCGTCAAATTAACGATAAGCCCTAGTGGCGGGTGCAATGTGTGCGTACGGCATCGTTTTATATTCATAGTAATAATGCAGGAGAAGCTAAGAACACCACCCCTATACAGGGGTACTACATCCCTGTACAATAGATGTAACAAATCATCTTTAGCTGAATTGCAGGGACTGAAATCTCACTTGACAATGCAATCGGAGCTCCAGGGCCCCAATTGTGCTATTTACAATGGCCGATAAATAAATGAAAATTGGCTTAAGACGATACCTTTTCTTATTCTTTTTAGCATTTTCCTAAAAAATAATTGTAAATTAAATATGGCTCAAGGTCAATACAATGAATTTTCAATTACTGTGTTGGCATAATGTTCAATAGAAGAAATAATTTCAAATTTAATCAAATTGCCAGTCATTCATCGGCCATTATAAATAGAAGAATCGGGGCCCTGATGCCATATCCCACCACCAAATTTATCATCAAAAGAAGCTTAGAACTCTTTTAATACCTCGTCGAGTGAGCGTTCAGTTGAGTCTCCTGTATATTTGGAGACATTCGGTATTTCTACCCCACTTTTCCACCCACAACCAGTACCGGTACAGCTATACTATATTACTATGCCACAACTTTTAACAGCCGATTTTTATGATATGCTTAAAAAAGTGCAAGCGCCGCGCCGCCGCCAATGACAACGTGAACAGAAGTCGCCCCTCACCCTAGACTGAATAACGTGTGCATAATAATAATTTCGGAATTATAGTCAACGCGAATAAAAAATTACGCATGACCAACAAAAACCGGTCAGGAGCGGACGGGCTCCGGCCAGAAAAATAGGCTAAACATAAACAAATTCTTGGTGACAAGTAAACAAAGTATTTACGAATTTTTGGGTGTTGGGATTCTTCCCTCAAATGTATAATGTCACCCACCACAAATGTGTGACCGTAACGTAGCCTAACTCGATCTTTACTTTTATAATTTTATTGTGTTAGAACACCTGTATCTTTGCAAAAATCTATTGACCGGTCTAGATGTCACGGGTTATGACAACAGACAGCGCATCTTCTGCAATAGGGTTACGTTTTAAGCCTTCGGTTGCGGAGCTCTAAGAAAATGCGTGACGGAGCTTTTTTCAAGTGGAATATTTTATATTTAAGCAAAGAAACAAATATCAAAATGTTTACCAGAATCCCGTTCGATCAGGATACAAACGGAAACCTAATTTAGGCTCCGCCTTTTGTGACAAGTTGCGCCTTACGATGGCACTTGAAAAAAAATTATAGGTTGAAAATATGTTTTGCCTATCAAAATCAGCCTATGTGCTTGTAGAACATGGAACGCAGTCAACGTTCCATGTCGCGAGTCAGACTCGGACAAGACCGGTCACTTGTTTACCTCATGCGAAAGACATTTGCGGACGGATGGCCCCGGGGACACACTGACATAAATAAAATTCCACATGTACGAATTAGATCACGTTTATTTAATACGATCATTTGCTTACTATGAGAATAATCTTATATCAATAATATGTCTAGTATAATCTTACCGGCTATATTGTTCTCTCATTCAATCTAAAGTGGAGTCATTGTGTCTTAGTATAAGATTTGTTAATCCAAACTGCAGATGAGTAAGTTAGTATATTGCAATCTATCAATATAATTTAAAAAGGGTTGGCTTATAGGTGTAAAAATCAGTCAAAAGATATTAATTTTTTCATTGCCTAATGCTCTAGACAAAACATGCAAATGAATGACAAGTAGGTGCAAATATTTTAAACTTTAGAGAATTAATGTCACTGTAAGTTGGCATAGTCGTCAGCCCGCGTGGCAGCACTTAACCGATCCCACAGCCGCGCCGGGCGCGCAGCTGCCCGCACTCCGCACTTCACTTAACTAGTAATAATGTTTGGGGTCACTGGCGCCGCTACTCGCTCTCCTCGTCCGAGTCGTGCGCCGGCTCCTTCTTCTTCTTGTTCCGCGTCGCCTTGGCGGGCTTGGCCTTGCCCGCGCCCTTCGTCGGGTTCTGCCCGTTGTAGCACTCCAGCTCCCGCGCGTACTGCTCCTTGGCGTCAGCGGCCTTCTCCTCCCACGTGCTCTTGTCCCCCATGGAACGCCATATTTCTCCCGCCTTCTTGACCACCTCGATCATCTTAAGGCCAGGATAGTCTGCCTTTATCTTCACGCGCTCGCTCTTCAGCCACAACATGTATGCTGACATCGGGCGTTTCGGTTTGTCCATCATTTTCTGGAGAGGAAAAGATTGAATTAGGTAGGTATTTGTTTTATTTCCAAGATCAACAACATAGATAATCTTTTAAAAGGACTGCCAATAATTCTATTATTTAAAACACAGTAAGTAGGCTACGTACTACCTACGTACCTTTCTAGTTTTCTACCTCCACCTACCTACCGACCATCAAACAAACGACTTAGCGTCAAGTAAATGTTGTGAAACTACCGACTAGATAGGTAAAAGAATTTCCCCCTTTTAGCATTAATTTCATTGCTAGTGTCCATCACCTAGAGGTAAACTAGGTAGATAGACCACTAAAAAAAGAACACGATAATATTGATGATTCTATCTGGGCAGGTTCCTATTACCTTCTATATAGCACTATAATACAGACATTGGAGACACAGAGACAGTCAAATTAAGCCAGTCTGACAACGACTTAAGAGAACAAACGAGCCAACGACCGCCCGCCGCCGCGCGCCGGCCCAACGCTAACGCACGGTGCCTGACGCTTGTGTAGCTAGCTATACTCACGCGTTTAAAGAACTCAACTTGTTTCCAAAACAATATTTAAACTTTTTTATAAATGTAAATCTACAATTATGTAAAATATGGAAAAGGTACTTACGTTCAGCGATAGTATAACTGCACAACAGGAACAAGAAAAAGTACTGGCAGTGAATGTTGCGCGACGTAAACAGGGACGTTTAACCGAAGCTTGCAGCGACACTAATACTGAGTAAACTGGTTGTTTGGTTGGCAGTAGCGCCGGTCGCGTCCCGCGCGAGTCCCGCCGCCCGCGTCCGCGCGCCGCACGAGTGCGAGCGATGCAGCGCGCGCGAGGTGCGCCGCACCGCTCGCACGCCGCCGCGCCGGCCGCACGACACTCGCCACTCGGCGTCATCTCACTTGCTGTGGTTATATTATTATACTTAACAGTATGCAAGTTTGGGTTGTCACTCATACTTTTTCATTATTATAGGTATTAATACCTACGAATACTATGCTTTATTTATTGAAATAATAGCAACTAAAGATTGGAAACAATTTTTTCATCGTAACGTAATGCCCTCCAAAGTATGCGAGCGGCCTCGGCAGGACGAAGCAGGTAGGCAAAACACAATAAGTAGGTATATGAAGTCGTGTCCCTTTTCTTTCCTCAATGATTTATTGAAATAATACAAGTGAAAAAAAAAACCCTGTTTTCTAGAAATGGTTTCTTCTTTCTACTCTCTATAAACAAAGATGTTCATGTATGAATTGGCACAACAGCAACGGTTGATAGACCAATAATAGGTTTAAAAATGGTGGAAAAAAAAATATTTTTCAATTAATTACGTCCAAAACTTATAAACCCTGCCTCCGTGCCTCGTACTACGTAGTTCGTACCCTGTTGTACACCGACTAACATCACACTACTGTTATCTCGCCAATCGCTATGCCAATATTATGGATTATACCTATACTACTAATATCCAATCAGTATCAAATAAAGTATCGCTGAAACAATTAGACCTGGCCCCGATTCTGCTACTTACAATGTCCAATGAATGAATGGCAATTGGATAAAATTTTATTAAATTCCTATTCTTAAGCATTTTGCCAGCACAATAATTGGAAATTCAGTGTGACCGTGAGTGTTCCGCCCCGTACTGAATTTATAATTATTGTGTTGGAAAAATCCAATTTCCATTCATTCATTGCATTGCATCATTCCACAGTAAATAGCAGAATTAGGGCCCAGATCTCTAACAGTGAGTCAGGCCTACAGCTACGGTGTGGACATACCTGGACACTATAGACACACCAATAAAGGTTTTACTAATTTAAACCGTTTTAACTTAGTTTAAGACGCTCATTGTTCTTGTAAATATTGTAACTACAACACGTATAGGTATTCTTATAAATATTTTTTTTATAATTTTTTTTATCGCTCCTTTCATATTTGACTAAGTAGGTACTCACCGTAGCATGGCTTAGTATGGAGAGAATATTTTGTAGTCTGACACACAACAAGGTGAAGATAGCTGGTATGTTGTGATGTGACTGGAAGCACCCCCGATAAATAAGTTAAGTCAAAATGTTAAATTGAAGGACCTTCTTTAGTCCTTATTGGGTCCGGACCAGAAGTTTTATGAGCAACAGAAACCATCCAAAATAATACATAGTTTAAAAAACACGCCTGAATTTGGAAAAAAAAATGTTACTAAAATTGTGTGAACGCTGTGTGCGAAAGTTCATTCAAGGAATTACTTACGAATAGAATGCGTTTTTATGTTTACTAACGGCATCACGTCACTTCGCGCGCTTGCAACCAGGTAAAGCGCCTTGTACGCACTCATGCACAGTAGTAGGTCGTAGTAGTAGTAGTAGGTATTAGTAATATAATATTAATAAAACAAACCGCAATAAAATCCGTAAAAGTAGTTTTAATTCAATAATATAATTATTAGTACTACTGTGCTGTGTGTCATGTCTCATGTTTTTTATTTATTTGTTTATTCTCTCCAAACATACACATATCTTTACAGGTTATACCCAATGCGATATTGTAGCATACATAAAATTCTTAAAAATAAAATTTAAATTAAAATTGGTCCTCTGGCGACATTATGGTGTCACTACAAGTCGTACTTACATGACCCCCATTCTGCTATTTACAATGGCCGATGAATGAATGAAAATTGGCTTAAATATTAATCATTTTTCCTACACGATAGTTGGAAATTTAGTATGGGACGGTACACTCAATTTCAATACAATGAATTTTCAATTATTGTGTTCCAAGCGCCACGCCGCCGCGCTGTCACGCTGTATAACACACTGCCATCCTTCACGAGCCAGTGCAACTTGTACTTGGCCGTTTTTATCGATATTCATAAAGCTTTGTTTTATTTACTTTTATAAAGGCTCTAAGTGAACCTTTAGTTTTATATTTTTTTGAAGTTGTTCAATAAATTTATTTATTTTACAGTGTATATAATAATGTTGATCTAGTTATTTTGTAGAAGGGTTTTATGTAGCTATTAATGACGTTTCTTCTTAGGGTAGTCAGATAAGAAATGTCCACTCTAGCGTTCTCAAAGGAGACATGTAAAAGTGATGATATATATTACTTGCGGAATAAATGTTTACATTTCCTAATTATATGCATAAGATACAAGGCGACTGCCTTAAAAGAAAACCATGGCACTTTGCTAAAAAGTGTAATTAACTTTCTTACTCATAAAATATACATACATCAATAGGTTTAGAATTTGAATAGGTGTACATTTACAATTATAAGGAGGCAGCTATATTAATATTATCCATACAAGGTAATTTACAATCTTAACCAACTTAAAACTATTTATGATAATGGTATATTCTTAATTATTTCAGTCATTCTTACAATACCTACTTACTGCCATATAGTTTTCCTTTCATTATTGCAATAGTTTTTGTAATGCGGTACCGCTAAATAAAATTCAATTCATAAATGTTTATTTTTCTCAGATGCCCCAACCCATGGACGGGTCCTGTCGTTAATAACGCTCACGAAACAGCTGAAGGTCACGTACACCATGTTTGGTGTTCAGTCCTCAAACACGGAGCAATATTACTGAGACATCGCTGTGTATCCGTCCAACTATCACCTGGCTGTCAGTGGCTGTATCTCACGTCATCTTGTGCGATGCCCGAATAACAAGCATTCGTCTAAGTCTTGGTGTCTTTGTGCATGAGAGTTACGTATGTTTGTAAACCCCCCGCGACTCAAGGATGAATTCCTAACTGTGGTGTCAAACTTTTTTACAGCATAAAATACATATACTTAATACCATACGAATTATTTGTTTTTTACGGGACCACCAGTGTCGCAAGTCCGACTCGCACTTGACCAGTATTTTTTCAGGATGCATTAAGTTTATGTAAGTGAGAAATTGCTTTGAAGAAGTCACTGGATTAGGTAACTATTAAATCAATTAATTATAGATGTGCTAGGTACTCTAGGTAGGTATTTATAATTAGTTTATTCGGGGTGGGCGCTCAGGCGGGCTTGCGCTCGTCGTCCGAGCCCGCCTCGCTGCTGGAGGACGAGCCCGCGCCCGCCGCCCACAGGCTGGCGTAGCTCGCCTGCTCCGCCAGCAGCGCCTCCTCCGCCTCGATCACCGCGTTGAACAGGGTCTTCTTTATCTGAACATACGGAGGTCACCTCTAAGACTTCAAGTCAATATCAGTACTTTACTCTGAGAATTATGACATGTATCATGAAGGAAAGGTGACTGATAGTCAGGAATAAAATATAAATATTAAGTTAATGAGTACCTTAATCTGCGTGGGGAAGGGAAAGCGCTTGGTGGACTGGCACATGCTGTTGAAGAAGATGTCGAGCGGGTCGGGCAGCGCGGGCGGCGCGGGCGCGGCCGCGGCCGGCTCGCGCTTGCAGGGCGCCGCGTCCAGGCACGCGCGCTTGGCGGACTGCGCCTTGCACAGGTAGTCCAGCTTGCGGTCGATGACGGTCAGCTGCTCGCAGCCCTTGCGCTTGGGCGCCGACTCGGCCTCGGAGTCGGACGACGACGACGAGTGCTCGGCGTGGCCGTTCTCCGCGGCCTGCTGCGGCGTCGGGTATGGCGGCGAGCTGGCCGGCTTCTTGCGGTTGCTCATGTATGGCTGCAGGAACTGCATCAGCCCCATGTACTTCCAGGGGTAGCTCTTCTTGGCAGGGTTGGCGGGGTCTTTGGCCAGCATCTCGCTCTGTCTCTTCAGCGCGTCGCGGTAGCTGTCGCGGAGCTTCTTCCACTTCAACTTCACTTCCTTTACTGCACAAAGAAAGTTATCTATTAGGTATTGATGATGCCGTAAATGAGGCGCCAAAGTTATCTTAAAGTATAATGTTATCGAATGAGCGTGCATCCACCAAGTGTGGAAGCGAGTGTTGGCTTCGCGGTTGGCTAGCCCACTTGTTTACCGAGCTTGCTGCTTGACAAACACAACACGCGCCCAGCTATGCCCGGTGTGTGAGACAACACCAGGGCGGTTTACAAGTCGGAAACAATGTAAACATTCATCTATTTTAGTCAAACAAGCCTAAACTTAAAATCCATTGTGATAAGATTAATTAACTCACTTATCCAGAATGCAATAATATTGTGACAAATTTTTACTTTGTTTTGATCATGGAGTATACGCTAACTTGCCTTAATATGATATGATTGAGTATAACCTCTAAGAGGTAACTCATATAAAATCGTACTTATATACATGCATAGCAGTCCAAATATAACACCCGGTCCGTTCCATGATTATTTTGAACCTTTTCATGCATCTTTACGAATAAGAATATAAAGTGTAAATTTCGTATTTTTTTTTCTGTCATCATAAAATTGTCAAGTAATACAAGTGCTACAACACTAGCTAAGTAGGAAACTAGCAATAAATCGCGCAGTCTACATTGTAATGAATTAAACTTAAGCAAAATACGTATAGGTAAGAGGTATCCGTATACTGCTTCTGTCAGTACAGTACTGTTGTGAAGTTTTTACAAGGTCGAAATTGATAGAAAGATTGGATTTTCCCTACAATAGGTAACTAGGTGCTAATTTCGATGAGTTGATATTATAATATCTTAGTCTGTGGACAGTCAGACACATCCAAATTAAGCGTTTCCGATTAATTTTGAAAGTTGGTTGGGTTGTAGAGACGCTTGTGGTTGAACCACGCATTCGATAGACGATGGTTGGGTGCCGGAATTAATTTGTAACAATAATAAACGTCGCGTCGTATACAATGTATAAGGAACA